>NC_084754.1:15110944-15410944 GCF_033978785.1 Entelurus aequoreus | reverse complement strand
ACAAAGGAGGGGAAACACAAAGAGCAAGGAAGCACATGTGTAAGAGAGACGTGTAAGGCTTACTGTACTGGTACAAGTAGCTACGTTCTGGCACTGGAACGCAGGACACGCTGGCTTAAGAAAGCAGGGTAGCTCTCATCAGCGTCAGGTTTGTTGATTGAAGAGTGAGAGGCGGCAGGTGTTTGAACCGTAACAGAGGTGTTCAAATCTTTCTATTCTGGGCCGCACACTAAAAAGTTAAGCATGTGTAAATGTAAAATGTAAAATTGATATTTTACATTTATGGAAAAAATATATATATAGATTTTTTCCTACTTAGGGTTCCTCTCAAGTTTGGTCCCAGTGAACCGAAAAGGTCTCAGTTATTATTTGTTTATTCAACGCTTAAATCTCGAGATCAACTTCAGATCTATCTGTCGATATAAAGTAAAAAGTATGCCCTAAAGTGATGATCTGTTACCTCATTTCTGTTTGTTTCCTTGGCTGATGTTTATTTCTTGTCAGCGCTCTCATTTTTGTTACATTTCCTGCATGTCTCCCTGAGTGCTGTTTCACCTCACCTGCTGCTGATTGACAGCCTGGCCACACCTGGTGCTAATCAGCAGGCTTCTATTTATGCCTGCCTCACCTGCTCCTCAGCGCTCGAGGATTGACTATTGTTTGAGAACTGTTCCATGCACGACTGCGTTCTCGCCTCTGTTAATTATATTAAAATCATCTTACCTGCTGTTCGTTCTCCTGGTTCCTGCATCTTGAGGTCATTACAACTGCAGCCATGCGGGTTCCTAAAATATGTCTTTTTTGTCCAAGAAAACCCTTTTTTTTATGTCAACACCACCAAATATACAATATTCTTCCCCCCAAAAAATTCAAATTGGAATATTTGATGTGAAGTAATTGGGGCCTTAGATATTGGTGAGTGTAGTTTGACCAAATGTGTAGCGCTATTATTGTGTGTGATTGGTTTGAAAAGAGGTGTCTTAAATGTTGTGACGACAAGACCTGACTGTTGACAATAAAAAAAACTTCCTGCCGACCGTCTTTCTTTTCTGCTGAGCTTATATCCCATTTTACTATACCAGTTAGAATAACAATTCACATTTTATTTGACCAATTCACTAAACTGTAAAATAAACACACAACTGAAGCTCCACCTCTCTGAATGCAAGCACCCCTGGTAATTGATCTTACATGTACCTCGTGGTTGCAGATTACACAAAATTCACACAACCTTAAAATCAGAAGTATTTTTTCACTGTTACCTTTAGGAAGGTCGAGCCAGACAGCAGCAGCGTTAAGGCTACTACAATTCATAATTTTTATTTGTCAAAACTGAACTTTTTATGTAGTCGTTGACATCCCCAAAAAAAAATGTCCAGATTCAAATGTGAATGCAAACTTACCCGAACACAGACGTGGTGTAAAGACTCCGCACGTCCTGCAGTGTTTACGGAAGTAAACATGCTTTGATTCTTGTCATCTCACTACTGGCGCATTTGTGGCAATTTCAAAGATTCTGTGCAATCAGGGTCAACATTTTCTGAACCGCTGAGAATAATTTTATGGAAGATGTCTCCTGCAGTTTTGGAGACATTTGCCTCGATGTCGTCTCTGAAGAGTGTGTTGCCGATCAGTGGTGGAACATTGATTGACGTGAGTTCCTAAAACATTATTTTCGCCTGTTTAGGCTAATTTGTCAACTATTTATTTTATATCCGTCTATTTTGTTGAATGATGACGCTTATGATAAGTGTCATCATTATTCACTATTATGCGACAGGTGTGCGGGAGAGTTCACTCGGAAGTCGCATCATAACACTCTCTGATTGATTTGTAATATAAAATTCACAATAATATTGTCTATAATTTTGCTGACAGAAAAATAACTTCCATACCGTATAATAAGCAAATCACACTACTACAACTTTGCAGTATAGGCGTGCTACTTAAAGTTAGTTGATGTTGGTTAACAGCCTTAGTGTTATTTTAATGTAGTGTTTTGGTGGCTATGAAGACTAGATGCACTGACAGACTCATAGTTAAAAAGGTGGAGTTCTATGGGTGTTTTTTATCTTCACTTTTATCGTTTTCACCATAAATAGCAGGTGATAGCGATGGTCCATATCACCCATCTTTACTGGCCAGGTTTGGCCTGTGGGCGTTGAGTTTGACACCTGTGGTCCAAATGCCTTAAATTACCATTACAGTAATAACAGGAAACTAACGATATTGCTTTTCAATCATTTCGATTTCTTCAGTATTTGCTGTGAAATTCTAATCTTGCAAGTGCAAACATTCTGAATCAAAGAGGTTGTGTACAGGCATCCAGAGCCTGTTTTCCAGGCAAGAACGTTTCTCCTCTCCAGAACCTCTGTAGAGCTGTGCAAGTTTGTTTACACTGCTATCATCTGTGCAATGTTTCCCTGTTTGCAAGTTGCATGCTAGCTTTTCCATGCAACAACACTGTCCTTATGTGTGTGGGCCATCTCGAGCTTACTAAAGATGACTAAAGCTTTCTTACAGTTCCACTTTCAATCATTTAGATGCATTCAGTGTTTGCTGTGTAATTCTAATACGGTGCCAAAAAGTTGTGATCAAAAAGATCTTGCAAGTGCAGAAATTTCACAGGAACCTCCTAGGGGCTAAGCCCCCACTGTTCTACAAACCTAGTGACACCCCTGATACCATGAATGTTCTTTCTGTGAGATAGGAGGTTAACTAGTTGTACATAGTACCAGAGAGGCCGACCAGGTGTTTGAGTCTATTTAAAAGAATAGTGTGGTCTCCAGTATCAAAGGCTGCACTTAAATCTAGTACGGTTCTGGCCAACCCGCGCCTCTTTTCCTGGTTTCATGCGGCTCTTTGCCCAGTTTCATGCAGCTCTTACGAATCGACATCAAGGTTTGGTGAATAACCGCAAGAGGCTGAGTGACATACATGTTTGCCAATTAGATTTGTTGAGCCTTGCGTTTATTCAACAGTATAATTAACTCAATGCAGTGAGCTCTCTCGTCAATCATTCACAATCTTTGTCTTGATGGGCGGAGTGTGAGGTGCCAACTTAACGCACAAGAAGAAACGCAGACAGCCTCACGACTCGAGACTTGCCAGTAAATTAGGAGGGGGAAAAAAGATTAAAAAGCCACAAGTCCCGTTGTGGTAATATTTCAGCTTTAAATTGGATGGGCAATATACGCCCATTAACACTGACAAACGAGCGAGAATGTGGTGATCACGGGATAGCAACAAACAAAGACCTCGTTTTTCCAACCGGGGAAAAAAATGCACTCTAAGATGTTTAATATTTATTTGAGTTATATTTTTGCTTAAATAAATGAGAGTAAATATTAATTATTTGCTTATTTATTTAGGATAACAAAGTTATTGACCTTCCTATTACAGTACAATTGTAAACAATTCTACAGTAATGAGAATTAAACTTTTATATAATTTCAAAAGGTTACTTGCATTATTATTGTATATTATGATTAGACTACACTGTATAGTTTGTATCGGTTATTTCTTCAGTTTAAGAGCATGATGTGTGCACACAATATCATGTCTTATTTTGAGTTATTTTCTTTCTGTGTTTAGTGTCTTAGTTCCTGTCTTGTGCTTTTATTTTGGTTGCATTTTGGTTCTGTAACACCTTGACTTTGTTTGCCAGCACACCTGTTCCTTGTTTGCAATCAAGACTATTTAAGTTCAGCTGTTGGTGCTGGCTAGTGTCGGAACATTGTTTTTCATGCTTCGTGTTGGTAAACCTTTGCTGTCCTCCAGCATTCTGTTAGTTTACTTTACAGCAAGTTTTATTTTTTTGTATTGCACAGCCTTTCTTATGCTTCAGTGCTTTTGCTGCTGCACTCATCTTCTGTTTGTTCATAGATTCATTACCTTTTTTACCGTCACGCTGTCTCCTGCTGCTGTCTGCACATTGGGATCACGACAATCACCGCTGCAATGCGACCCCACCGTCAAAGAATGTTCCGACCAGATAGTGATCCCGCGGAAGACTTCAGCGAGGAGGAGATGAAGTAATGGGAGGAGAGAATTTTTGAGGGAATAGAGGCCATCTGGCCCCAATAGACACTTTTTGGCCGAGTGCATTTCCAACACGTTGTCGACGCGGACGAAAGCCGACCCAAGTGGCTTTTCCAAACAAAACCTATACGATGCCAGACTCAGGTGCAGACATCTCCTCCTCCCTCACCACCCCAATCGGAGTATGATGATCTAAATGCACACTGGGATTCACTCTACGCGGCTTGGGCAGTTATCCAGTGCGGCAAAGGCCCGAGGGAGCCAGCCGTAGCCCGGCTCACAACTAATACCAGCACCCTTGTAGGGTGCTGGTATTAGCCCAGCCTCCACGGGCTTACCAAAGCCCAGCCCCCACCAATACCAGGGTCTCGGCTTCCCAAAGCCCACCCACCTTCGATTCTGCACCCGCTGAGGTCGTGGGTCAAACGCTCCCCACTCAAACCAGAGGCAGCGTCTTAAATCTGCTAGTGCTGGTAGCTGTGCGGCTGGGGAGGAACAGCTTTGTCTACAATGGCCGCCGCCGCCAGTCCAAATCCAGCCAGGCCATTACCTTCTGCACGGCTGCAGACACTACCTCAGGTCCTTTGCAGGCGCCACCTGCTGCTCCAGTGTCTCCTCCGCGGACGCCGCCTGCTGCCCCAGTGGCACATCTGAAATGAATTAATGAACAAAAAAAGACTTGCTTAAGAGGGAACAAACATTTAAAAGAGCCATATTGATGGTGACAGGTGCCGTTTTAACAGTTGGTTGTTGCAATTTGGGAGAAGTCTGAGATGATCTGTGTTTATAGTGTTGATAAACTTGTGTGACCGATTTTTTTCTATCGTTGATAAGAACAGGAATTGATGACTTTAAGACAACGGCAAATCCAGGCTGCAGTAATATGAGGATGTGTACTGATAATGGAACTGTAAATGTACGAGCTGGGATTTAGGAGGGATGTCAGTGTGTAACAGACTGGCCAGAAGACTGGGAGTGAATAGGGTAATGACAGGGTTGGATGTGGGAATGTTGTATGTCAGCCTATCAGATAGGATAAAACAGCCTCCGATGTTAAGATGGGGGCGTCGGCCGCGAAAAGAGGTATGTTTCTCCAAAAACATTAAAACATGTCTATTAAAGCAACTCTGAGGGAGATGCATGCTGATGAAAGCCAAGTGTTCAAGCTCATTAGTCTGCTTAAACAACTTATTCTACCGCAAGTGGGAGTGGGCCCAGATATAAGAACATCCACCTTTGATTGACGCAGGACATTAAAAAGGTGAATAAAACCATCAGGTGTCATGGGTGCCATCATAAATTAATAAAACTTTTAATGGGCAGGTGAAAGTAAACAATGTGATAAAGAACATTTTACATCAATCAATCTAGGGATCTAGATATGTGGTCAAGACACTCCTCACTATTTTACCTTCATCTTCATTGTCCATTTGTTTTTGGTGACTTTACATACTCTGGACCGAGACGTTGAGTCTGCGACATACGTGGCGGACAATAACTGATACAGTCTGCTTTGCCAGTCCAAATGCTTCCGATGTTTTCCAGAGTTGGCCAGGTAATACAAATCACACGCTACCTTTTTTTTATCACATCCACGGGAGCCCGCATTCTCGTTGTCTCTCCTTTGACAAATGGACAAAGTTTTTCGCTAAGTAGAATCACAGCTGACCTGGACATTCGAAAGTTTTCTTGCCGTCTGAGAAGTGTTGTATCGGAAATAGCTGCAATCGCTTTCTCTTAATGTATTCATGTGTAATTTCCACAAGCGTCTGTACATGTAGAGGAAGGAGAAACACGGGCATGTTTGGATGACTCGCCTCCATATTTCTAGTGTTTACCTCTGAGTGGAAACAGGTTGTTATGAAGCTGGCTGTGGCGCGTTCTTTCTGACATCACTTTCTGTGTGGGGAGCGGTCTTTCTGGCGTCACTTCCTCTCGGAACTCAGTTTATAAACGATCAATGAGTCCATACAAAGCTATGTGCCGGAGATTCAAGAAATACACGGCGCACTTACCCGTGTAAAAAATTATCCAAGGAGTGGAACCTTAAACGATGGTTTAGTGTGGTTGAAATGGGGCTTTGGCTAAATAATTATTTTTTTAAGGGGTTATCTGGCTTAGTATAGACATAGCCTAAGACTAAGTCCACAGCAATTCCCTCCTTCTTTACAGGCTAGTTTGTTGACTTTTTGACCCATAAGGAAGCAAAATACAGTAGACAAAGCTTGGTAAATGGCAAAAAAAGAAACACATGCTGAAGCACTGGTAAGTGGCGACTGAGTAATGGACTGCATTAACCCTTGTGTAATGTTATTATTGTTGTTACTCAGCCAGCGTTTGTGGGTCTGATGGACCCGTTGCATTTTGTGGCTTTTAATGCCTCACATTTAAACACTTTTATGTTAAAATACTGAACAGATGTTTACCTTATCCCAATAAACATCTGTTCAGTATTTTAACATAAAAGTGTTTAAATGTGAGGCATTAAAAGCCACAAAATGCAACGGGTCCATCAGACCCACAAACGCTGGCTGAGTAACAACAATACATTTTGCATTTTTGTGGCTTTTAATGCCTCACATTTAAACACTTTTATGTTAAAATACTGAACAGATGTTTACCTTATCCCAATAAACATCTGTTCAGTATTTTAACATAAAAGTGTTTAAATGTGAGGCATTAAAAGCCACAAAATGCAACGGGTCCATCAGAACCACAAACGCTGGCTGAGTAACAACAATATGAACGTTGCACGGAAAATTTATCTGCCAGTTTCTTCTTTTGTGTTTCTGCACCTGCGCTTCCTACACAAGGTTGCAACATTGTTTGTCAACACTGTATGCTCTCATTTTCTCGCACATTTGACCCTCTGATGTTCTGTGTACCTACACTCTGTCCTCCTCCTGTCTAGGCCTTCTGTGTGTGTGTGTGTGTGTGTGTGTGTGTGTGTGTGTGTGTGTGTGTGTGTGTGTGTGTGTGTGTGTGCGTGTGCGTGTGCGTGTGCTGTGTGTGTGTGTGTGTGCGTGTGCGTGTGTGTGTGTGTGTGTGTGTGTGCACGTGTGCATGTGGTACACAGAACATCAATTTCCACACTTCTATTAGCCCCGGGTCCAGTGGACCTGGACATCTTATATATATAGGCGGTATAGCTCGGTTGGTAGAGTGGCCGTGCCATCAACCTGAGGGTTGCAGGTTCGATCCCCACTTCCGCCATCCTAGTCACTGCCGTTGTGTCCTTGGGCAAGACACTTTACCCACCTGCTCCCAGTGCCACCCACACTGGTTTAAATGTAACTTAGATATTGGGTTTTCACTATGTAAAGCGCTTTGAGTCACTAGAGAAAAGCGCTATATAAATATAATTCACTTCACAATTCACTTCATATGTAATAGAAATGTGTAGGGGGGGTGTATGGTGTGTGGTCATTAAATATGTATTCTGATATATGTCCTTCACAAAAAAAGGCCCAAGGCAGTGAGTCTCAGTTTGACAAATTAATTAATTGTATCATTTTTCTTTTAATAAAAAATGAAAACTGGTCCCACAGACCCGAACACCACACAATGTGACGTGAGGCGCTCCGCCTCTCCAAAATGGCATCACCCCGTGTGTACTTTACTGCACTGGAAGTGACGCCATCAAAATAGCTGCACCCTATGGTTTCCAGCTGCACACAAAATGGTTAAATGTGTGAGTGTACACTGACACATGGTCTGCACACAGAGGTATGTAAAATTTGCATGGATCTAAAAGTTTGTAAACCAAAGAAGAGAGGTTTTTAAAACTATAATTATTCTCCATTAAAATAGTTTGTGTTAATATTTTTTAAAGTCTGGAGCGGATGAATTAGGTGGGAATAATTACTTAAGGGACATATTGCTTCAGTTTTCTTACGATTCACTCAGTTTTTGGAATGGTTTGGTAACAAAAACAGAGGTATTATTGCGCAGGAACATTAGTGTGGGGAACTTGATCACATTAGTCTAAAAGTGAGGTCATCGTCATTTAATAATATACTTTCCCACAGTCACATCACCATATTTCAACGTCTCCATCAACTCAACAATAAAACCAAATTTTATTATCCACCCTGTACGTCTGAATGAAACGTCTCATTCACGGAATTAATTTATTATGGCTAAGCAATTGAGGCGACGTTTAGGCTACTGATCACTCAGCTTTTTGTTGCAATATTTCAGTTTGAAAGCCCCTGAGGGAATAAACGGGAGTATGTATCCCAACCACTGTATGAGCTTTAATGAGAAACAGATAAGGAAAGTGTTGAAGATTTAATAACTGAAAGCAGCAGCAATGGTGAAGTTCAAAAAGAAGAAAATGGAGTTGATCCTAAAACTGTCTGATCATTGAAAAGTTGAAATTGTATCATTAAATGCTTAAATAACAAGTTAGGTGCACCATACTTTTATAATTAGTGACCAGCAACAAGCACAAAGGTAAATTGTTTTCACCCCTAAACAGGATTAGGCAAAACTACATCGCTGATTTCCGTGACCATTTGGAGATGGGTGACACATGGTAACAATGGTGTCATATCTTACATTTGCAAGTTGCGCAATTCTTTTTTCTTCCACAGCATGTTTTTGCCAAAAGTGGAAACCCTGAGGTCACATTTACTGAAAAAAATATCTGAAAGTGTGGGAGCAGCTGTGTTGTCCTGCATGACTTTTACAAGAACAACCGTTTGTCACACTATTTTTGTGTGTACCTTATTACAATAGTTTTTTTTTTTTTCCAATAGTGGTGATTGCTTCATGTCTAGGGTCCATCCTGTAGTGTGTGTTGCAGGCCAGGAAATTCCTTCTCTTATACAAAATTCATATGCACAGTCACAGTGTTTTTCACATCGCACCACCTGATTTGAACATTTTCTCCTCTGCTCTCTACGGTCTACATGTGTTTTTTTCCAATGCTTGTTTTAAAACACCAGTTGTTGAAATCCAAAATTCTTATTGGCCTCAAGAGTTGAAATGCTTTTCACATAATCATATTAATTTAAAGCTTTGAATGATTTACGAAAAGCAACAGCACACTGATTTTGACTGAGTGAGTTAGGAGTGAACAGAGAAATGAAGTTTGATTTATGCCAGTGCCTAAAATGTGCTCCCAAGTTCCCCTTACAATAGTAAAGCGTATTAAATAAACACTACAAAGAAACACTAAGACTCACTCAATAACCATTCAGTTCAGTTAATTTTATTCCGGACATGCATACTAGGTTTCATTTGTGGACAAACTAAGGTTAAGAGTTTTACATCTCAACATGTCCAAAAAGGAGTAGGAAGAAGTCAAATTGATTTAGTCCCACCCCTTCTACGTACAGTATCAGATAGATAGATAGATAGATAGATAGATAGATAGATAGATAGATAGATAGATAGATAGATAGATAGATAGATAGATAGATAGATAGATAGATAAATAGATAGATAGTACTTTATTGATTCCTTCAGGAGAGTTCCCTCAGCAATTATCAGAACATTTGTATGTGTTTTACAGACCACCATTAAAGGCCTACTAAAATTAGATTTTCTTATTCAAACAGGGATAGCAGATCCATTTTATGTGTCATACTTGATCATTTCGCGATATTGCCATATTTTTGCTGAAAGGATGTAGTAGAGAACATCGACGAAAAAGTTCGCAACTTTTGGTCGCTGATAAAAAAAAGTCTTGCCTGTACCGGAAGTAGCGTGACGTCACAGGTTGAAGAGCTCCTCACATCTGCACATTGTTTTCAATCATGGACGCCAGCAGCGTAAGCGATTCTGACCAAGAAAGTGCCGATTACCCCATTAATTTGAGCGAGGATGAAAGATTCGTGGATGAGGAAAGTGAAAGTGAAGGATTAGAGGGCAGTGGAAGCGATTCAGATAGGGAAGATGCTGTGAGAGGCGGGTGGGACCTGATAGTCAGCTGGGAATGACTAAAACAGTAAATAAACACAAGACATATTTATACTCTATTAGCCACAACACAACCAGGCTTATATTTAATATGCCACAAATGAATCGCGCATAACAAACACCTCCCCCCTCCTGTCCATATAACCCGCCAATACAACTCAAACACCCGCACAACACACTCAATCCCACAGCCCAAAGTATTGTTCACTTCCGCAAAGTTCATACAGCACATATATTTCCCCAAAGTTACGTACGTGACATGCACATAGCGGCACGCACGGACGGGAAAATGATCAAATGTTTGGAAGAAAGCTGCGTACTCACGGTAGCGCGTCTGCTATCCAACTCAAAGTCCTCCTGGTTGTGTTGCTTTAGCCAGCCGCTAATACACCGATCCCACCTACAGCTTTCTTCTTTGCTGTCTTCATTGTTCATTAAACAAATTGCAAAAGATTCACCAACACAGATGTCCACAATACTGTGGAATTTTGCGATGAAAACAGAGCTGTTTGTTTTGGGACACAATGGTGTCCCAATACTTCCGCTCAGTCCGTGACGTCAAGCGCAAACTTCATCATACCGAGACGTTTTCAGCTGGGAAATTTAAAATTGCACTTTATAAGTTAACCCGGCCGTATTGGTATGTGTTGCAATGTTAAGATTTCATCATTGATATATAAACTATCAGACTGCGTGGTCGGTAGTAGTGGGTTTCAGTAGGCCTTTAAACAACTTTTTGATGCATCATTTTGTGGGCGGTCTTATTTATGTGCCTCCACTTCGACTGTGACTTCTGCATTTCAGCCATGTTGCGCAGCGGAAGATACATGTGCATTTATGCGCCAAGAGGACAAGAGCATAGAATAAATAAGGAACTTATGGACTACAAAGTCAGACTACAAAGTCAGACTACAATGTTGGACTACAATGGCGTTCTCGCGCAAAGCTCTTCAGGTAAAACTTTACCATATATAGAGGTATCCGCTGACGTCAAATATTGGAAGGACGTTTCAAGGTGTGCAAATTCCAAACCGCTCGTTTGGAAGAAATATGAAGAAAGGCATGATTATTTTACAAATATCTCCACCATGCCTACATGGTTTGATTTCAAATTTTCAGGACTCATGGAAATCCCAAATACAGAGTCAGATCATTTATATGAGAATTAGTAATGTACTGGTTTGTGGCTTTGAAATAGTTATTTGTGCTGTTTTCGTTTCGAAGTTTATGAAGATTCCTTTACAGGTCAATCAAAGTTCAGCTATCCCCTGACTTTCTCCAAATTAAGCCAAAATAGTCTTAATAGTCTGTGCTGGTTTGTGTTGTTAAAATTATTCATTGGGATGCTTTCATTTGAAGATTAAAGTTTCCAAAAGTGACATCACCAGCCCAACGGCATCCTCTGGTTTCGAACTCGACCAAAATAGTCTCATTTGTTCGTGCTATGTTTGTGCTGGTTTGTGTCGGTGAAACTATTGATTGTGCGGCTATAATTTTTGAGTTAATAAAGATTACTGTTGCCGAAAGTGACGTCACCGCAGCACCTGCACGAAGTTGGCCCCCAACCCCACACAATACTCTGTTAACATAGTCTCATTCATTTGTGCTGGTTTGTGCCATTGGAATTATTGATTTTGCTATTTTCGTTTTTGAGATTTTAAACATTAAAGTTCCCGGAAGTGACGACTCCATCCCACCGGCATTCTCCAATCCACCAAAATAGTCTCATTTATGCTCCAAATTATACCAACATTGTTACGGCGCATGTGCATACTGTCATTCCCTCCACTGCTAGAGCGGCAAGAAGCTCTGCTGAGAGAGCAGCTGGACACGCCCCCACCTACACGGCCGCGGGCAATCTGCAATCAGCACACCTGGATCTGGTGAGCCTCAGCAGTATAAAGACCAACACAGCAGACGATCCAGCGTCGGAACGTAGTTCTCTGTTCACAGTAAGCTTTGTGTCTCTGGCTCCTCTCCTGTGTCTGCTCTCCTCGTTTCCTCACTCCTTGTGCTGACTTGTCCCTGTCGTTTCCCTGTTCCCGTAGTATTCTCCGTCGCCTTAGAAGTGAGCTATGCGCCTCACTTCTCTGGATCTCCCTCTGGACCCTGACTGCCTCCCTCGATCCTCGACTTCCCTCGCTTTGGACCCAGACCTCAGGACGCCTCTCTCCAGCCCCACGGACCTCACGCTTGGATCACGGACCTCTTTCTGCCCAGCCCCTTTGGACTTGTTCGCCTCTACAACCAACACACACTAACAACAAACTCCTGGTAAATACTATTTTATTAATTCTTGCACATAATCTTGCATGCACACACATAGTAGCATACACACTCCACTCGCTCATCAAAAGCTCAATAAACCCTGTTGAGCGAGACTTCCTGTGTCGTGCCGTCTCCTTCCCCCTTGTTCCAAAAATGGTTTAATTTATTTATGCTGGTTTCTGTCATTGCAATTATCAATTGTGCTGCTATAATTTTTAAGTTTATTAAAGATTAACCTTTCTAAAAGTGATGTCACAGCTTGCACGAGACCCAGAAGCCTGTTGTTCCTGCCATGCTAGTATGCTAAGTGCTGCCGCTACAAACCTAATTGTTGTCAACTTGTCTTATTTTCAAAACCCCACATACTTTTTTTTTGTTTGTTTCAGTACGTACACTGTGGACCAGTCAAGCTCTTGGGATCGTGTCACCGTCACAGAAAGAACTCCAGGTAAAATATTTACATGTTATTGCATTGACGCCTTTAATATCCGTGACACTAATATGACATATATTTTGTATCTTTGTTACACATCAAATAATGATAATAATAATAGTAAAAATAATAATTAACTAGATGAGGCGATTCCAGAAGGAATTGCGTGTGAATGCTCCAAAGCTGAAGTTGAACTAAATTCCTGGAATCTTTTTAGAATTGTTGAAGTAGAGCACACAATTCCCAAACTGGCTGAATATTTTGAAGTTGGAACGGTTGAAAAATGTGGGAGTTGTGGAACTTTGAAAAATGTCCCATTGATTACAATGTGAATTTCACCAAAAATTGTCGGAGTAACATGTTGAATTCAGAAATGGTATAACGGAATTCCTGGAATTTCGGGAAAACCGGGATTTTTTCCAATTCAAAAAACAACTTCATTTTTTGTCCTGATTAAGAGGAATGTTTTGACGGTGGAACGGTTAAAATGGGTTGAAAAATGTGGACGGAGTAGTCGCCAGAAAAATGGGTGGAAATAGGGCTTTGGAAAACCAGGAATTCCGGAAAATCCTGGATTTTTTTTAAATTTGGAAAACGAGTACTTTAAATTCCCAGAATGGTGGAATGCGTTGCAGGTGGAATGGTTTGAATCGGTTGAAAAATTTGGAAATGGTGGAAGTTTGAAAAATGGCCAATTCATTTTAAATGGGGAAAATGTCCCAGAAAACTTGTAATTCTGGGAAATCTGGGAATGTTTGGAATTTTTCAAGGGAAAAGTACGTGATTCCCAAATAGACTGAACAGTTTGAAGTTGGAACGGTTTGAATCGGGTGAAAAATGTGGAAGGTAGAGCGCGCCAAACTTGGAGAAGAAGAATAATAATAAGTTGAAGTATAAATACATGCATTTTGGTGTAGAAAACCATATACATAAATGTGTTCATAAAATGTATAATAATAATATCACCATAATACACAGTGGACTCATACTCAGACACCGCTGAAATGATTGGTAAGTAATAGCCTGTGCAATCAGCGATTACATGCCAACTGGACAATATTTATCATATTTATTCACACAATTAATCCACAATAAAAAGCCTGCACAGCATAGGAGGTAGGAAATGCTGACTCCCACCCCCTTAGCACACTGGGATTCAGCACTACTCCTCTCTAGTCACTTTATACTTTTTACTGTCTCGTTTTCTTTTACATTGCCTCCTAGAGTGGTCTTAAGCCACATTGTATATTGCATATTGTGTATATTGTGTTGTTTTTGTATATTGTGTGGTTTCTTCTTTAAAAAAAAAAAGCAAAGCACCTCAGGGAAGCAATCTAAATTTCGTTGGACCTGTACCTGTACATGCACAATGACAATAAAGATCATTCATTCATTCATTCATTAATTATTTTTTTTTACACCTTCTCTTGTTTGTTTAATCTGACAAACTCACCAATCTGTTTTGGCCAGACAACTAGACAAAGTATGTATTTGTAGATACACACATACATGCAAAGGTGACAGCCTAAAGAATATACATTTTGTAGCATTTTTTTTTTACATGAAGTAGGTATCAAAATATGATGCCGTTTTAGTTTCATGAATCTGTACTTGGTAGTGCCAATGGATTTTGGTCAGTACATGTAAAAATCCATAATTAATTAAAAACCCATCACTAATCGTTGTTAGGGCCAAACCAGTATGAATGGAAGAACGGAATAGTTTTTGTTTTGTGTTCAAAACAATGAAGCCCATTCTTTGTAAGACTTTTAGAAGTTAAGTATTATCCACATTGCTGTGCTGGTGTTTGGTTTCCAGTCATGACAACAGCAAAGACAACGTGGCTCTGCACTTAAAATACAACATTTCTGGCCCGTTTTGGTATATTTTTAGAGCTTTGGTCAGATCTGGTCAGTCTGAGTTGTTTTTTGAAGGGGGTCACTTGTGTGTTGTTCACTTGTCTGAGGGAACAGATGCTCGTCGGAGCGAATCCTGCAATGCTGGGATATGCCACATGTCTGGAGTACAAAGACTACTCAGCGGAGACACAATACCCACACATAAACACGCCAAATTTACCAACTCACTGCCGTGAAACATACACCGGTGCATGATGCACACAAACAACAACAACAAAAAAGACAGGCTATCCTATCATCTCATCGTGATAATGACATTCACAGATTCCAGACATGCATCGGTTTGTCTGAATCACCTTCCACCAATCCAAATATGTCATTCTTTCTGTCTGCATTTCTCTACCTCCTCCATGTTTTCCTTTCCTGGAAGCTCATTAAGGATCCCGACTAGACGGCAGTGAATCAGTAAGACGCTGAGCCATAAGATAAATGCCAAGCCATGATAATGTTTTTGTTGTTCATATGTTACTGGTGCTGGAGGTGTGGGCCTGTTGAACGGTCACAGGGCAGCGATATTCTTAAGAGGCATCGGGGGTTGTGTACTAGGAACATTTCACAGATTAAAAAAGCACATTCACTGTACAAACATACATATACACATACTGTACATATACATTCACTGCAGTGGCGTGCAGTCACTCGAGGCAGGGGAGGCGGGGCCTCACCTGCCATCATGGAAAGAAAAAAAATGTAAAAAGAAAAAAATAATAATTAAAATGTTATTTTTATTTTCACATTTGCCGTTCAAATACTGAGAAGAGACGGTGCGGTGATCAGCAGCCAGTTGAGGCACGTCACTGATTTGTTCCTCAACATGGATTGTGCACAATGACTCGGCTAACTGCTGAGCTGCTGTGCAGTGAGACTGTATTGCTATATGAATTATATCAGCTAACTAAACAATGGCATAGTTTAGTTAGCTGAGGTATATAATGTACAGTGTATTTAGTCAACAACTGTATGTGTGTAACATATTTCTTGCGCTGAGCATTCATAAAACTGCTGCAAAAAACATACTGTCTGAGGCTCGCAGTAATCCGGCCTCCTGGTGGTAGAGAGCGGTAGTGATCCCAGAGTCATTCCTCGCCGCAGAAGAAAAAAAAAAAAAAAAAAAAAGTTTGCAAGTCAATTGTTTATTTCCTCTCACCTGGACTTTTATTTGTCCTCTGCATTTGACCCATTCCCTTGATCACCCCCTGGGTGGTGAAGGGAGCAGTGGGCAGCAGCATAGCTGCGCCCGGGAATCATTTTTGGTGATTTAACCCCCAATTCCTCCCTGCCAAGCAGGGAGGTAATGGGTCCCATACACATATTGTACATATACATTCACTGTACAAACATACATATACATATACATATACTGTACATATACATTCACTGTACAAACATACATATACATGTACATATACTGTACATATACATTCACTGTACAAACATACATATACACATACTGTACATATACATTCACTGTACAAACATACATATACACATACTGTACATCAAGATGGTGGCGCTTCACGGCGGCAGCTTCTTGCGAGTGCTCCTGGAAGTGTAGACCGATTTGGCAAAAAATACCCGTCAATTCAGTCAATTTCATGGCTGGCTCACAGCGTGTTCACTCCGTGATCACTTACGACCGACTTACGATTCTGGATGTGGAGAGATCGGGCCATTTTGGGCTGAAAGATGCGTGTACGGTGGACCTACTCGCTAGCTTGGGAATTCTTCGCAAGCTACATCCAGCAGTGGCCTTTGAAGCAGCGGCGTCCACTACCAGCGGAGACCGTCAACGAAAGAGACGTAAGCGGTGCGCTCGGAAGCAGAAGCGGGGGTGTCGGGCGGAGCTAACAACAAAGCTAAAGGTGTTGTTGTTAGCGGGGCTAACGAAAAAGCTAAATGCTAATCCACAAAGAAGCGCTAATAAGGAGTCTGTTAAGCTAGAAGTAACCAGCGCCAGGCTGGATAATCCCTGCACACATAGCAATTCTCTTAGAATAATATACAACTCACATGTTTTTTCTGCGTCAGAGGTGGACATGCATTTTACTGAGGTGGCAAACAATCTAAAAATTCCTGTCATATCAATTCCTAGATATGGTCGAAATTATTTAAAGTGCAGTACGCATAATAAACGTAACATTATTAATATTGCTACTACGGATACTTTCAACAACAACTCCTCAAAACAGCCCACTACCTATAATATGGGCTTTTTAAACATAAGGTCATTGTCTTCCAAAACGTTATTAGTTAATGAAGTCATTAGAGACAACAATCTTGATGTCGTTGGTCTAGCCGAGACCTGGCTCAAACCAGACAAATTTTTTGCGCTGGGTGAGCCGTCTCCTCCTGGCTATACGGGAACGCATATTGCCCATCCCATTAAAAGGGGTGGGGGCGTTGCACTAATATACAACAAAAACTTTAGCCTTACCTCGGACCTAAATAATAAATATAACTCGTTTGAGGTGCTTACTGTGAGGTTTGTCACACCGCTACCTCTGCACCTGGCTGTCATCTACCGCCCCCCAGGGCCCTATTCGGACTTTATCAATGAATTTTCAGAGTTCGTTGCTGATCTAGTGACGCATGCCGACAATATAATCATAATGGGAGACTTTAAAATCCATATGAATACCCCATCGGACCCTCCATGCGTGGCGCTCCAGACTATAATTGATAGCTGTGGTCTGACACAAATAATAAATGAACCCACGCATCGCAACGGTAATACGATAGATCTAGTGCTTGTCAGGGGTGTCACCACCTCCAAAGTTACGATACTCCCGTACACTAAAGTAATGTCCGATCATTACCTTATAAAATTCGAAGTTCTAACTCATTGTCAACAAACTAATAATAATAATAATAACTACTATAGCAGCCGCAACATTAATGCTGCCACAACGACGACTCTTACTGACCTACTGCCTTCGGTAATGGCACCATTCCCAAATTATGTGGGCTCTATTGATAACCTCACTAACAACTTTAACGACGCCCTGCGCGACACCATTGATAGTGTAGCACCGCTAAAGCTAAAAAGGGCCCCTAAAAGGCGTACCCCATGGTTTACAGAAGAAACTAAAGCCCAGAAATTATCATGTAGAAAGCTGGAACGCAAATGGCGTGCGACTAAACTTGAGGTTTTCCACAAGCATGGAGTGATAGTTTAATAACATATAAATGCATGCTTACCTCAGCTAAAGCTAAATATTACTCAAATTTCATCCACCTCAACAAAAATGATCCTACATTTTTGTTTAGTACAGTAGCATCGCTAACCCAACAAGGGACTCCTCCCAGTAGCTCCACCCACTCAGCAGATGACTTTATGAATTTCTTTAATAAGAAAATTGAAGTCATTAGAAAAGAGATTAAAGACAATGCATCCCAGCCACAACTGGGTTCTATTAACACAGATACGACTGTATATACGACGGACATTGCCCTCCAAAATAGTTTCTCTCTCTTTGATGAAATAACATTGGAGGAATTGTGAAAATGTGTAAATGGGACAAAACAAACAACATGTTTACTTGACCCAATTCCCGGGAAACTTATCAAGGAGCATTTTGTATTATTAGGTCCATCAGTGTTAAATATTATAAACTTATCACTTTCCTCTGGTACTGTTCCCCTAGCATTCAAAAAAGCGGTTATTCATCCTCTACTCAAAAGACCTAACCTCGATCCTGACCTCATGGTGAACTACCGGCCGGTGTCCCACCTTCCGTTTATCTCGAAAATTCTCGAAAAAATTGTCGCACAGCAGCTAAATGAACACTTAGCGTCTAACAATCTCTGTGAACCTTTTCAATCCGGTTTCAGGGCATATCACTCTACGGAGACAGCCCTCGCAAAAATGACTAATGATCTATTGCTAACGATGGATTCTGATGCGTCATCTATGTTGCTGCTTCTTGATCTTAGCGCCGCTTTCGATACTGTTGATCATAATATTTTATTAGAGCGTATCAAAACGCGTATTGGGATGTCAGACTTAGCCTTGTCTTGGTTTAACTCGTATCTTACTGACAGGATGCAGTGTGTCTCCCATAACTATGTGACCTCGGACTATGTTAAGGTAACGTGCGGAGTTCCCCAGGGTTCGGTTCTTGGCCCTGCCCTCTTTAGTATTTACATGCTGCCGCTAGGTGACATCATACGCAAATACGGTGTTAGCTTTCACTGTTATGCTGATGACACCCAACTCTACATGCCCCTAAAGCTGACCAACACGCCGGATTGTAGTCAGCTGGAGGCGTGTCTTAATGAAATTAAACAATGGATGTCCAATAACTTTTTGAAACTCAACGCTAAGAAAACGGAAATGCTGATTATCGGTCCTGCTCAACACCGACATCTATTTAATAATACCACCATAACATTTGACAACCAAACAATTAAACAAGGCGACTCGGTAAAGAATCTAGGTATTATCTTTGACCCAACTCTTTCGTTTGAGTCACACATTAAGAGTGGTACTAAAACGGCCTTCTTTCATCTCCGTAATATCGCTAAAATACGTTCCATTTTGTCCACAAGCGATGCTGAGATCATTATCCATGCGTTCGTTACATCTCGTCTCGATTACTGTAACGTTTTATTTTCGGGCCTCCCTATGTCTAGCATTAAAAGATTACAGATGGTACAAAATGCGGCTGCTAGACTTTTGACAAAAACAAGAAAGTTTGATCATATTACGCCTATACTGGCTCACCTGCACTGGCTTCCTGTGCACCTAAGATGCGACTTTAAGGTTTTACTACTTACGTATAAAATACTACACGGTCAAGCTCCTGCCTATCTTGCCGATTGTATTGTACCATATGTCCCGGCAAGAAATCTGCGTTCAAAGAACTCCGGCTTATTAGTGATTCCCAGAGCCCAAAAAAAGTCTGCGGGCTGTAGAGCGTTTTCTATTCGGGCTCCAATATCATGGAATGCCCTCCCGGTAAAGTTAGAGATGCTACCTCAGTAGAATTATTTAAGTCTCATCTTAAAACTCATTTGTATACTCTAGCCTTTAAATAGACTCCCTTTTTAGACCAGTTGATCTGCCGTTTCTTTTCTTTTCTTTTCTACTCTGCTCCGGGGTGGACCGCTAGCCTGTTCATCGGATGAGGACATCTCTACGCTGCTGACCCATCTCCGCTCGGGATGGTTCCTGCTGGCCCCACCATGGACTGGACTTTCGCTGATGTGTTGGACTTTCACAATATTATGTCAGACCCACTCGACATCCATTGTTTTCGGTCTCCCCTAGAGGGGGGGGGGGGGGGGGGTTACCCACATATGCGGTTCTCTCCAAGGTTTCTCATAGTCATTCACATTGACGTCCCACTGGGGTGAGTTTTCCTTGCCCGTATGTGGGCTCTGTACCGAGGATGTCGTTGTGGCTTGTACAGCCCTTCGAGACACTTGTGATTTAGGGCTATATAAATAAACATTGATTGATTGATATACAAGTACACATACATACATACACTCATGCATATAATCACGTTTCATCAAACATACTGTATATTAACGTTGTTACCCTAGGGAAAACTGGGTAACAAATAGCCCACTGACAAAACATAACCTATTGTTACTATAACAATCTACAAGGTTAATATGGCTGGATTCTCCTTCTTCCCCTCCATTTATCTGCCTTATTTTGTATTTCAAGTCATCAAAACATATATGTATTGTTGCATTTGAACAATTGTATTGTTGATAATAGAGGTACATTATTTGTATTATTCATTATAAATATTGCTATTTATATTGGTATTGGTATTGCTCCATTTGTAGTGTAATAATGTTCATTGTCATTTCTGTATTATTATTTATTTCACTAACTGTTTCTTTGCTACCACTTTTATGATCACAGTTGTACATATCCTATTTGTTAATGTTGTTGTGTTTGCGGTTGTTGTTTTTGTCTCTCTGTCTTATCCCCCTCTTGTCCCCACAATTTCCCCCTCTGTCTTCCTTTTTTTCCCTCTTTCTATCCCCTCCTGCTCCGGCGCGGCTGCACCAAACGATAATATAAATACATTAGTGTACAGCTCTGGTAATGGGTACATTCGCACCCACCTGCACAAATGTACATCAACATGTAACAATCAAAATAAATATGACTTTTTTTTTGTTTACTAGGGCATGCATATATAATATGCATTAGTTTAACCATTTAAAATCAACGATAATAAAAAGGAGATGCCTGTAAATAGCATAAAAATGCCCCAAAAACTTGGAAAAACGCGATTCATAGCGTTACTTTTTGGTGTAACCATCATGAGCGTTCTGTTCAGGTATATTTCTTTTATATTTTGATAAATCATCATATTTATGTATTACTAAATTTAAATAGGTATTGATCAATCTTTAAGCTGTGTGTATTTGATTTCAGTTTGCTTTTGACATCTTATTTAGAATTGTGATTGAAACTTTTACAACCTCGTGTTGCGCTCATGATGGCGTAACCAAACTAGATTTCATTTAATGATCTTATTTTGAATATTTATTCCCTTTTTTACATTTAGAATATTTAAATATTCATTTATAAACATTGAATACATTTCAAATATCAATAAAATGCAATTGCCTTCATCTTATAGGGTAATGTTTAGTTACACCAAGTCATGAGCGTAACACTAAGCTTCATCACTTTGACTTGTAATATCTGTAATTCTGGTTTTATGCTTTTTTCTTTTTGGAACATGTACTATACATATAATACAATAAAGTTCCATATAGAATTATGTTTCTAGCAATACTTTAATTTTGCCTTTGAAAGTAACACTCCAATGTCCATTAGTGGAGCTGTACACACTTAATAAAGTCCAATACAAATAAGGCAACAAGAGAAGTATCCCGCACTTCTCTTTTGTAAAGTAAATTTGTACCGCCGATACGGGCATCTACATCAACAATATGATTTGCCTGAGAAGCTGGACAGGACAAAAAAATAAATACATTTAAAAAAAGCACATTTAGCCACCCGTACACCAAAAAATACACACAAACCCGATTGCTAAAAAGTGGCTAATCCTTTCCCTTTCCTTCCTCACAAAGATGTACCGACACGTACACAAACGCTCGCATATGTGCGCACTCATACGATAGCCTAATTACACACAGGAGTTGCTAAGGCCATTTCCGTGAGGCTATTTACACTTGTATTTATTTGTCTTTTTTTTTTTCAAATATTCAATTTATGTCTCAGACTTACTGGAATCGCACGTCGGCGCGTGCCAGGGAAAGCATTTGGGTCCACTTTAAAAAATGATATGAGGCCAGACAGACCGGGAGATGAAAGGAGTCCTGAGGAAACAAACAAAACACAATGAAATGCCATCATACTGATGCAAATGGGAAGCGGGACGCAGAGAAAGAAGAGATGAAGAAAAAAAAGGGGGAGAAAAGAACACATTTGCCGCAAACTTCTGGTAGTAAATCACAACCAAATGGCGCAGGGAAGGACGGAGTGGCGCAATGGGGGAAAGTGCTGGGCGATCCTTTGCTGCAATGGCTGCATGGATGGATGGATTCAAACGGTGTGAGATAATAAACTGAAACATATTGCTCTCCAAGAATTGTGGAGTTCACCAGGACGGCCTGTACTCTCTTTAAGACGAGGATTTTGGAGTAAAGGGGGTTGGTAGTACTGCTCATTCGACTCTAATTTCAGTCAAATTGTTCGACCTCAAGGGTGTTCAGGTTTAGAGGCTCCATGTTCGACGTTCTGAAGGTAAATGTGTGTCCCAGCTGTGTGTACGCTATGCTGGCGTGTTGTGCGCCGGTCGTCTGTTGCGGTCAGCATACACACGCATACATAAACACATGCACTCTGGTTTAAAAGTGCCTGTAGGATCAGAATCCGGCAGCATTTTCTTATTTATAGCCTATAAAACCTTGCAATTTGGTGGTTAGCTTTAATGGCTAATGGGCGAAGTCCCTCTGTTTGTCGTTCCTCTTTCATTAAATGGGGGTGCCATGGCAGTGTGATGATGTCTGTGAGGTCACTACTTGTTGTATCGTTGGATTGATTATCCGCATTATCCACGCACACGAACGCATGCACGCAAGCACACACACACACAAACACACACACATATAAGGGCTGTCAAACGAAATTAATTGCAATTAATCGCAGATAGGTATTAATAAGTGTCCCCGAGACTGATCATTTTTAGGGGGGTGGCTTCATATTGCTGCATGACAATGTTTTAACCTTCTCTATTATTTAATACAATTTAATATTCAGCATACTAATCATTCTGTAATAGAGAACTTGACCAGAAAATGTTGTACAAGAATTGACACAACATTGCAACCCCAATTCCTAAACTGATGTGCAAGCATTTCTTAAGTTGCAAATATCACAGAATAACATCACAAAACATCTCTGACAAAGCATAATCGTAATATAAGACTTTTTTTTTTTTTGCGAAAATACCTGTGGCGGTGGGGACGTGTTCGATATGACGTCATCGCATGATTTGCAATTATGCATATATTCTTTAAAAAGGGATGTGAATATACATTTTAAAACAAATCTGTTATTAAGTATTGTATTTAAAAAAATCTTACACAATATTGTTTTGTTCTATTTTTAAATTGTTGCTGCTTTTTGTACTTTGTTGAGATTTTTTTTTTTTTTTACAGATTTCTCCAATCCTTTTAGTCACTTTTTCTGTAATAAAAACGACTGGCAACAAATCTAGCATCTATTTCTGGTGTTATTCGAGACTGGACTCGTGTTTAGAGACTGCACCTTAAACCTTAATCTGAACACAGAAGTGAAGCACCACCCACCTCTAGAACGACACACGCAGCAGGCGTTTGGTACAGAGATGTTAAGGTTTCTCATAGTCATTCACATTGACGTCCCACTGGGGTGAGTTTTCCTTGCCCGTATGTGGGCTCTGTACCGAGGATGTCGTTGTGGCTTGTACAGCCCTTTGAGACACTTGTGATTTAGGGCTATATAAATAAACATTGATTGATTGATTGATTGAAAGTACCACTGATAGTCACACACACACTAGGTGTGGTGAAATTACCCTCTGCATTTGACCCATCCCCTTGTTCAACCCCCTGGGAGGTGAGGGGAGCAGTGAGCAGCAGCGGTGGGAATCATTTTGGTGATTTAACCCCCAAATTTAACCCTTGATGCTGAGTGCCAAGCCGGGAGGTAATGGGTCCCATATCTATAGTCTTTGGTACGACTCGGCCGGGGTTTGAACTCACGACCTACCGATCTCAGGGCGGACACTCTAACCACAAGGCCACTGAGCAGGTTCTAAAGGTTCTTGTCTCTTCTCACAGTGAAAAATAGTCCTTTCTTGTCGAGAGAACAACTTGCCATGGCTTTGAACCTGATATTTCCATAAAGTAGCCTTTCCTTTGTCCATTTCTACTCACTTGTGGCTCATCAGTAATATGTATTGATTGTTCTAATATATATATATATATATATATATATATATATATATATATATATGTCTTTATATAAAAAAATGTATATATATATATATATATATATATATATATATATATATATATATATATATATATATATATATATATATATACCTACCGCTTGTGAGGGGTGCTCGAACCTATCCCAGCTGCACTCAGGCAGAAGGCGGGGTAAACCTTGGACAAGTCGCCACCTCATCACAGGGCCAACACATATAGACAGACAACATTCACACTCACATTCACACACTAGGGTCTATTTTAGTGTTGCCAGTCAACTTATCCCCAAGTCTATTTAAGAGTATTTTTTGACGTTTGAAGTATCTTGCAGAGCCAACAATCCACAATGGAATTGTGGCGAAAGAGTGTTTATTTTCCCCTTACAATGAGGACAAGCCGGATTCTTAACTCTGTAACGGGAACTCTATGTGGCCAACATTGTCTGTGAGGCTTTTGCAGTGGTTCTGTGTGGGATGTTTTCACTCATAGACGGATGATCACAGGCAGATTTTCATCAGCAAATAGACTATATACAGTGGTACCTCCCCTTAAGAGTGCCCCAATTTAAGAGTGCCCCAAATTAAGAGTGTTTTGTTATGCTTTAAGTTACAAGCATTGCGGTCATTGGGGTATAGCAAATGTCACAGTGAACCCCGAAAGACCTGCCCAAAATATTTGGTCTTACTTGCTGGCATGAAATTATAGCTAGAGATGGACATAACTTTGTGTTCCAACCATGGGAAAGAAGATAGTGAGTGTAAAGGACAGCGCTGAGAATAAGTGGATGATATTTATTAAATAAAAAAATGAATAATCAAAAACATGACAGAAGCGTGTAGACACTTTGGTAAAGCAATTTGAGCGTATCACTGCTATCTGCATCATACTGAAGCTGAATGAGTTTAAGGCCAGTAATGCAAGAATGTTAAAACAATATCTAAATGACAGAAATGTATCAATGATTATACAGAGTGTTTAATGGCAAAAGCAGATAGAAGAAGATACCACTGAAGTCCGTTCTCCAAGGTAAATGCTGTACATTGTTCAAAGTTCAGTCAAAGTTTATTTATATAGCCCTAAATCACAAGTGTCTCAAAGAGCTGCGCAAGCCACAACGACATCCTCGGGTCAGATCCCACATCAGGGCAAGAAAAAACTCAACCCAATGGGATACAATGAGAAACCTTGGAGGGGACCGCAGATGGACGTCGAGTGGATCTAGATAATAGTGTGAGTCTAGTCCATAGTGGAGCCAGCCGGAGATCATCTTGAGTGGAGACAAGTCAGCAACGCAGAGACGTCACCAACTGATGCAGAGATGAGTGGTCCACCCAGGTTCCCAACTTTGAACAGCTAGCGTTAACATGTTAAAATTGTGTTGTTTTGGGGGGGCCCCAAGCACAGATTAAAATGATTTCAAATAATGTCCATGCGCGACGTTGATTTGCGGTAGATGTGCTTTGAGTAAGGAGCTCCATCACACAGCCAATTATGCCCGTAAATTGAGGTGCTAATATAGCGTCTTAACTTAGCAACACACGTCATAAAACATCGGAGTGCTTTCCCTCCAGTCCATCATCATCTCATTACATGTGTCAGGGATACCTTCTGGCGAATTGGAATACCTTATTGAGTTCAAATTTATTCAGCTGAAAAGCAGACAATAAGCTATTTAAATCCCTGCCTTTTGATTCATAAGCATATTAAAGTTAACAAGGGATAAATTGCAGAGCTGTGTGCCATGTTTTATAGAAGCATAAAGTCAAAGGAACCTTACTATCCAACGATATTATTTTATAGACATCATCATAATGTCATCATTCATTCAAATTGATTTACTGTCCATTTGAAACGAGCAGATAACCGCAACAGTTTTCTAGCCCTTTACTGTAGGCCTGTCTGCCTGACCCATATTCTCCGTTGCAGAATGCTCACCGGATGAATAGAAGTTTGCATATGTGTTGGGGTCATTTGAGTGAACTTGACGTGTTCACAGCCCCCTTAATTATCCATGAATGTTGTGTCCTCCAAACTGTTCGAGTATGTATGTTATTAGTGCACAGATCTGAGAGTAAAGCATTGTCAGCATAGCCAAAAGGGATAATGGATTCCGCCGTAGACTCTGGGATTAATTTAAAGCAGGGTGACTGCTTTGTAACTTTTTATGGGTTCTCTTCTCTGGCCTAATAAATGGGGCAGCAACTGTAACAGTGGTAACATTAACAGCTCTGTGTAACCCACACATGACCTTTGTGGAAGCCAAGAGGAGGCATGCGTGACCACTCCTGGCTGTGTTTGCGCCGGTCGTTCCAGGCCATGTCGGCATAACTGGCTTTGCGGTTTCTCTCAAGTCAGCAAAAGAAAAGATTTACTCCCAAAATATTTTAGGAAATCTGGGCTGAATTCATTTTATCCATTCACCAGCAATGGCAGAGCTCGCTGTGAATCATTACGCTGACCTATTACAGAACCATTCCAAGCTACAGACGACGCTTGATGTGGCCTGCAGGCAGTCGAGCCAGACCACGGCTTCCTACTCAGCATCCACCACTCGCCACCAACATCTCCAGTGTAACTTCTCATTAGCAGAGAAACTGTGGGGAGAAAAGTCTCATGGCTTCACAGTTCTCAGGTCATAAACTAACGCTCAGGATGAGTTGTTTGAATACAAAATATATCGTATGAATGGTATACAACAATGTGTTCCAACCACTTTGCCGTGGCACACTCGTGTGCCGTGAGATACGGTCTGGTGTGCCGTGGGAGATTATGTCATTTCAGCTATTTGGGTTAAAAATAGTTTTTGCAAACCAGTAATTATAATCCGCAAATAAGGTGCCGTTGTTGAGTGTCTGTGCTGTCTAGAGCTTTCCAGAGTAACCATATTATTCTCTTCCATATCAGTAGGTGGCAGCAGGTAGCTAATTGCTTTGTAGACGTCGGGAACATGGTTTGTCATGATCACAATATGAAGACGGCAGCAGGAGGCAGTGTGCAGGTAAAAAGGTATTTAATGCTTAAACCAAAAATAAACAAAAGGTGAGTGCCCCTAAAAAAAAAAGGCATTCAAGCTTAGGGATGGCTATGCGGAACGAAACTACAACTGAACTGGCTACAAAGTAAAGAAAAACCGAATGCTGGACGACAGCAAAGACTTACAGCGTGTGGAGCAGAGATGGCATCCACAATGTACATCCGTACATGACATGACAAAAATGTCCACACAAAGAAGGAAAGCAACAACTGAAATAGTCTCGATTGCTAAAACAAAGCAGGTGCGGGGTATAGAGTTCAAAGGAAGACATGAAACTGCAACAGGAAAATACCAACAAAACAGGAGAAGCCACCAAAATATGAGCGCAAGACACTACACAATAGAGATGCGCGGTTTGCGGACACAACCGCGGAGTCCGCGGATAATCCGCGGGTCGGGCGGATGCATGACGAAAAAAATAGATTTTAAATAGATTCGGGCGGGTGGCGGTTGAACCAATTCGGAAATATATATACATAGTTAAATGTTGTTACCCACTTACAAAAAACGAGCAGCACTCTTTGAAACAGGCAATTATTCATCAGGCACTGCTGCAGCTGTCACGCCAAATTTCTTCCCCCCTACAAAAACCTTCCCCCCATTTACTTCCGGGGCTGCGTCCAATAAAGTCACAAAGTTGCCGGGGGTTCTTAACCGGCATGCGACTGTCCTGTTTCACGCCTGTACAAAAAAAAACAATAATCGATTTCTTCAGATTCCAGCAGCTGTCAAAGACGAAGTATCTTTCCAGCGACGGGCAGTCAAAGCCGAAGTGCTATCGGTCGCTGTCAATGACGTAAGAGGAAACATGACCACGGAAGTAAGTGGGGGGGGGAGGTTTTTGTAGGGGGAAGAAATTTGGTGTGACACAGCACACCACAACACAACACAACACAAGAAGAAAAAAAATAAAAAGATGGCAACGCCGGCAGCAAACGTGGTACGCGACAAACTAAAAAAGGGAATACTAAAGACCAGGGAAAAAAAATTAAAATAATAGTCAACACTTTCTTAATGGAAATGACAATAATATTATAATAATGATAAATAATATTATCACGCATTAATATCTCTTAGCCTCTAATGCGTGGCCAAGAGATATTAATGTGTGGCACGCATGTCTCTGCTGCATTGGATCGGTCTCCTTTCTTTAACAGGCAAAAGCTTTCTAACCTCACTAATGCCTTGCATCTTCTATATTAGATATATATAACAACGGGTGGGTGGCGAGTGGCGGGCAGTTGTGGTTTTGATAAAATGTTAGTTCGGGTGAATGGCGGGTGGATGACGACTTTTGTGATGCGGTTAAGGATTAAATAATTGCCTATCCGCGCATCTCTACTACACAAAGGAAAACTCAAAATAAGTCACGGCGTGATGTGACAGGTCGTGACAGTACTTTGAGACAAGTATAGTGATGCATGGTTGGTTATGGTTTAAATTCATATTCAACAATTGCGACGACTTTTTATTGTCAATATTGAGTTATTTTTTTTATAATTTCTCCAAGTGGTGTGCCTTCGGATTTTTTCAATGAAAAAAATGTGCCTTGGCTCAAAAAAGGTTGAAAAACACTGTTATCACAATGGATGTGAAGCTTAAGATTCTTGGGCTGACAATTTGATTCAGAATTGATACTTGATTCAAATCAAGTCTCAAAATATATTATTTAGTATATACAGTAAAGGATAGTTCACCTTTCCAAAATAGGTTACAAATTCACAGAGATGGCCAAAAAAAAAATAATGTCATGTAATTTTACACATTGTACTACAGTATAGGCACGGTAGCAACTTTACACGTTCCTTTTTGAAAAACAGTAGTACCTCAACTTACAAGCTGAATTGGTCCTGGGATTTAGCTCTTCAATCAAAACACTTGGACAGTATCTCAAATCAACGTCTCCCTTTGAAAATAAATGAAATCAAGCACAAGTTTAATATATAAGATGTCTTTTAAAAAGAAAAACAAACTTAGATAATAAATATTGTATAATAAACAATACATATACAGGGGTTAGTGCATGTGCCTCACAATACGAAGGTCCTGTGTAGTCCTGGGTTCAATCCAGAGCTCGGGATCTTTCTGTGTGGAGTTTGCATGTTCTCCCCGTGACTGCGTGGGTTCCCTCCGGGTACTCCGGCTTCCTCCCACCGCCAAAAACATGCACCTGGGCATAGGTTGATTGGCAACACTAAATTGGCCCTAGTGTTTGAATGTGAGTGTGAATGTTGTCCATCTATCTGTGTTGGCCCTGTGATGAGGTGGCGACTTGTCCAGGGTGTACCCCACTTTCCGCCCGAATGCAGCTGAGATAGGCTACAGCACCCCCCGCGACCCCAAAAGGGACAAGAGGTAGAAAATAGATGGATGGATGGACTGTGACTACAGTGTAACGTCACAGTGAGGTGCACATACTTATTTGGTCATAAGCATAAGCCATCAGCCAGAGGGGGAGGCGCTTAAGGAAGAGCTTCTCCCCCTCTGCTTCAGGCTGTGAGAATGTTATGGTTGTTGTGCGCCATCCATTCCATTCCATTCACCCATCCATTTTCTACCACTTGTCCCTTTCGGGGCAGCGGGGAGGTTGGAGCCTATCCCAGCCCTCTTGTCTAATGCCTTTCCATTTGTTCTAATGTCTATTAAATAAACACCTTTGTGTTTTTTCTTCTTCTTTACAACAGCCGCAAAACCATGATAGAAAGAGACAGCAACATTATGACTTTGTTTGAGGAAAACAAGAAAAAGTAGGACAAACCGATACTTTCATGTATTTTCATTGGCATAGTTACACAGGCGTGTGACATAGAGTTACATCAATGATGGTAAAAGCAGCTTGTTTTAATAGAATAGAATAGAATAGAATAGAATAGAATAGAATAGAATAGAAAGTACTTAATTGATCCCTGGGGGAAATTCAGCACCACAGTTCGCTCACAATAGACAAGAATAATAATAAATAATATAATATATATAACATATTATATATATAATATATAATAATATAAATATATTCTACATATACTCTACATTTAAGTGCAGTCAAGGAACATATGCATTATACAGTCTGATGGCTGTCGGTCTGTGTCGTTCCGTGTTGCATTTTGGGAGTCTGAGCCTTTCACTGAACATGCTCATTCTCTCTGCAAGGTCCGAGTGTAGTGGGTGGGAGGTGTTGTCCATAATGGCTAGGAGTTTTGCAAGACTTCTCCTCTCTGACACCACCGCCAGAGAGTCTAGCTCCACTCCCACCACGTTACAGGCCTTCTCTACCAACTTGTCCAGTCTGTTTGCGTCCCTCGCTCTCAGCCCGCTGCCCCAGCAGGCCACAGCGTACAAGAAGGCACCCGCCACCAACGACTCGTAGAACACCTTCATCATCTTTGTACAGACGTTGAAGGATCCTAGCCTCCTGAGGAAGTAGAGGCTGCTCTGTCCCTTCTTGTAGAGTGCCTCAGCATGTTTTGACCCATTCAGCTTGTTGTCGATGTGTACTCCGAGGTATTTATAATCCTCAACCATGTCCACATCGACCCCCCTGATGGAAACAGGGGTCGCCGGAGTACTCCTCCTCCTTCCCAGCTCCTTGGTCTTCATCACATTAAGCTGGAGGTGGTTCTTTCCACACCATGTGACAAAGTCCTCCACCAGTGACCTGTATTCCTCATCATCACCATCCTCAATACACCCCACTATCGCAGAGTCATCAGAAAACTTCTGAAGGTGGCAGGACCCTGAGTGATAGTGGAAATCGGTGGTGTAGATGGTGAAGAGGAAGGGGGAGAGGACTGTGCCCTGCGGGGCCCCGGTGTTGCTGACCAGCCTGTCAGACACACCGTCCTGCAGTTGCACGTACTGTGGTCTGTCAGTCAGGTAATCAACAACCCAGGACACCCAAGGGGGCCTCCACCCGCATCGTCTCCAACTTCACACCCAGTAGCCCAGGCCGTATGATATCGAAAGCACTGGAGAAGTCAAAAAACATGACCCTCACACTGCTCTCAGGCTTGTCTAGGTGGGTGTGGGCTCGGTTCAGCAGGTAGATGACTGCCTCCTCCACTCCCAGTCGGGGCTGGTAGGTGAATTGGAGTGGGTCCAGGTGGGGCTTGACTATAGACATAGAGTTACATAAATGATGGTAAAAGCAGCTTGTTTTAATGCAGCTCTGTAATTACCTGAGTGTGTGCCGGTGTGCCTAATATTGTGACCGGTAAATCTATACATTAAGTTTATTTTTGACCGTGATTGGAAAAAAAACAGCGGTGACGTTCGTTTTCAAGATATATATTTAATAACAGTGTACATTTTTCAAATATACATTTGGATACTTTTGGAGAGAGTGGGGTGTCGAGTGGTTTGTATCCAATACATATTATCTAGACTACAAAGAAGTGTGTTAAATGTAGATTAAACTCATAATAGGTCAACTTTAACTCGAGATGAGCACCAAGTTCTGTACTTTTAAAGGCACTCACCGAATTGTGTCGGTACTACTGGGTATCGATTCACGTAAATTCAAATGGTGCCATATTTTGATGCCTTGCTTAGGAAGTCATGTGCGGTTGCAGACTTTACACCGGCTCACACCCTTGGCAAGGAAACAAGAAACTCAAACTGCACCCAGAGCGGACTCAGTCAAACTGCCTTTCAGTAATGTTGCAATTGTTTATGCTGACAAAGCAAATATGCCTGATAGAAAGTGCTCAAATGTGAAGTAAGGCTCCTCTGTGCTAGCTCGAAGGTTATTCACATTGACTTTGCCATATACATGCTGAGATTAGGATCAGTGATTTTGGATAGGGATTTCACAGAGCGTCTTTTCGTGTCGTTCTGGCCATTTTTGGGTCTAAATGGCTGTTAACGTATGCCAACTCGTCGGAATACCTCCTCAGACTTCTTCTTTCCAGGTGAGATGTGTGATTTATGATCTAGAATAAACTTACGGGGAGCAAGGAAGCAAGGAAGCAAGGAAGCAGCAGTACACTTGATGAGGTAAACATAGGGACACAGTAGTAATCACGGCGCCGCTATATATAGTTTGTCTGAGTTAACACTTATAATAACAATATCACTAATACTTGGTTAATATTCAAGTCCCAAAATGTAAATTGAGTATTATTGGCAGTTTGTGAATGTTTTTTTTTTTTTTTTTATGGGCGAAATATTGGAGCTGCCATTGGATCCGCTGTAAAGTTAAAAAGTTAAAGTCCCAATGATTGTCACACTCACACACTAGTTGTGGTGAAATTACCCTCTGCATTTGATCCATTTCCATGTTCACCCCCTGGGAGGTGAGGGAAGCAGTGAGCAGCAGCGGTGGCCACGCTCGGGAATCATTTGGTGATTTAACCCCCAATTCCAGCCCTTGATGCTGAGTCAATGGGTCCCATTTTTATAGTCTTTGGTATGACTCGGCCGGGGTTTGAACTTTTGACCTTCCAGTCTCAGGGCGGACACTCTTTACATGTATTTAATATTTAGAATGCATTTTAAAAATCCATCCGTCGTCATGTCTTTCATAACAATTTGAACGATAGGCAAAATTCAAAAAAGAAGTGCAGTTCTCTTTTAATGGCAAAGACTAATTCCCAGCTATACAACACACCATATTCTTCTATAAATGACTGCCATCTAATGTCTTGGATTTGCTACTGCATGCAAAGTCCACTATATAATACTTGCAATTTAGACTCAGGATTTGTAATGAGAAAACAAGATATAACAACTGGACTACACAATTATCATAATCAGCTCATTTTTAAATGTTACACTACAGAATTGTTTTATTAATGAAAAATTAACATTTACTAACACTTACAAAGGTGCGGACTATCAGGACCGTTGAGTACCGGTATCGATTGCAAGGGTATTGGTACTGTATTGGTTCAAATATGAACCCATCTCTACCTTTAACATAATTTCTGTGTTTGTAGCAATGTCTGTAGCAAAATTTACACAAAAAACTACACCAAAGCATATTATCAAGACCAGTGTTTTTCAACCACTAGTGTGCCATGAGATACAGTCTGGTGTGCCGTGGGAGATTATCTAATTTCACCTATTTGGGTTAAAAATATTTTTTGCAAACCAGTAATTATAGTCTGTAAATTATGTGTTGTTGTTGAGTGTCGGTGCTGTCGAGAGCTCGGCAGAGTAACCGTGTAATACTCTTCCATATCAGTAGGTGGCAGCCGGTAGCTGATTGCTTTGTAGATGTCGGAAACAGCGGGAGGCAACGTGCAGGTAAAAAGGTATCTAATGCTTAAACCAAAAATAAAAAAAGGTGAGTACCCCTATGAAAATGCATTGAAGCTTAGGGAAGGCTATGCAGAACAAAACTAAAACTGGACTGAACTTGCTACGAATTAAACAAAAACAGAATGCTGGACGACAGCAAAGACTTACTGTGGAGCAAAGACGGCGTCCACAATGTACATCCGAACATGACATGACAATCAACAATGTCCCCACAAAGTAGGATAACAACAACTGAAATATTCTTGATTACTAAACCAAAGTAGATGCAGGAAATATCACTCAAAGGAAGACATGAAACTGCTACAGGAAAATACCAAAAAAAGAGAATAAGCCACTAAAATAGGAGCACAAGACAAGAACTAAAACACTACACACAGGAAAACAGCAAAAAACTGAAAATAAGTCACGGTGTAATGTGACAGGCCGTGACAGTACACCTACTTTGAGACAAGAGCTATATTGATGCATGGTTGGTTATGGTTTAAAGTCATATCCAACAATTGCGACAACGACTTTTTACTGTCAACTGAGTTTTGTTTTTCAATGATTTCTGCTGGTGGTCTGCCTCCAGAATTTTTCAACGCAAAAAATGTGCCTTGGCTGAAAAAAGGTTGAAAAACACAGATCTAGACCACCAGTAAATGTTTTACATATAAATTCAAATCATCATTGGTCCCCTTTAACAGTACTGTTTGCCCAACTGTACAAGCAACAACCCCAGCAGAAGCATTTCAAGTAGATCAATTATTTCTTTGACGTCTAATCGTCATCAGCTATTGTGAAAGTATTTTTTTTTTTGCCAAGCACACTTGGGGACGCACAGCTCCGACCCCATCAGTCTCTATTCACACTAAAGACCTGGCAGGAGTGCTAAGTTGAAGATGACAGCGCCCACATCAAAATGAGGATTTGAGAGAACGAGAGCAGTGACAACTACAGATGGCAAGGGAACCACTGTGGCCTTTGTAGTGACGCAAGCATGCCGCCACACCCCCTTTTAAGTCTCATAGCCATCAATGGGAATGTCATTAATTAATTGCTAATGCTCCGCTCGCGTGCAGAAACGAGTCGCACAGCGGCTGTCATTGTTTTAACTTGAAAACCACCGCTTGTTAAACTGCTGGTGCTTGTACCGCTGCCACGGGACTCTGGGTTACTGTGACCCAGACAAAGTCCTCCCAAGGGAGCCAAAGAAGAAGACATCGTCTGCATGGAAATCCTTTGGCTGGGGTGTTGAAACGTTCCCCTTCAGAGTTACACTGGCGCTCGGAAATTCATGGCGTAATAAAAAAAAAAAATGTTTGAAAAAAAAAAAGCTCTTATCGTGTTTTAGTTTGAATGGTTATTATTGTCTGAGAGGCCTTGGGAATGTGCACAGGTGACAACAATTATGTCAGCAGAGCTATTTAAGACCATTTCCTGTGTGACATAATGCTATCATGATACTTTCACTGAGCAAACACGCTCCAGTATTATTGGAGGAGAGGATGACTTCATCCTTACATATTGTTGTAATACACTCTGTCAAAGAATGAGGGCATCGAAGGTCTGCAAATACCAAAAAACAACAAGTGACCCGGTTTGCCTTTCCTCTGCATGCAGTAGGGCTTTCCTGGTTTTCTTATTCACTAAAGTGTTTTAACCCCCCAAAGAACATGTGCTGCAGCAATGTATGGGTTTAACAGACAAAAACTTGACATCAGTAATCAATCAAGCAAATCTAATTTTATTTTTTCATTTTAATAGTAAAACTGTTAATTCTATAGCTAATATTTGGTTACACACTTTAACAGACTGCTAAAGCTAATAAGATCCAAATCAAAAGCAGTACGAAATGTCTTTATGATGATCATACTGTTCTTTTTTTTACATTGGCACTGAATTTGTTTCTTAGTTGTATTCCTAGTTATGCCTTACTTTCCTTAACACTGCACAAGCTGTCGTTGTTTTGATTGTATTTTTTTCAACACGTTCCCTTATTTCACACAGTAAATGAGCACAAATGGCAAAATGTACACGAATGAAATATTGTAAGTGTCAACATGTAAAGTTTATGGTGTGAATTAATTATCAGTAATACTCGTGGAGAAGCGGTAAGATCCATTCCACTCCATTTTTTCCTACTCCTTTTGGAACATGTTGATTTATGTAAAACGTAATCACCTGATGTTTCATGTAAACTTGTTGAAACAAATAAATCATACCATAACTAATGTTCAATTATTAGTAGTATCTGGTATTTAATTATTTTTCCTGTCGATCACTTTTATTTGTGTTCCATTTCCTGGGTGCAAGGATTTCATCCCGATACCTAATGGCAGTAAGACTGCCGTTCTCTAGCCTGTAGAGGTCTGTTCGTCCCTCCATGGAAATGCCTCCCCAGACCATCACTGACCCACCACCGAACGGGTCATGCTGAATGATGTTGCAGGCAGCATAGCGCTCTCCTTGGTTTCTCCAGACCCTTTCACGTCTATCACAGGTGCTCAGGGTAAACCTGCTCTCATCTGTGAAAAGCACAGGGCGCCAGTGGCGGACTTGCCAATTCCGGTGTTCTATGGCAAATGCCAATCGAGCTCCACGGTTCTGAGCAGTGAGCACAGGGCACACTACAGGACGTCGTGCCCTGAGGCCACCCTCGTGAAGTCTGTTTCTGACTGTTTGGGCAGAGACATTCACACCAGTAGCCAGCTGGAGGTCATTCTGTAGGGCTCGGGCAGTGCTCAACCTCTTCCTCCTTGCACAAAGCAGCAGATATCGGTCCTGCTGATGGGATGAGGACCGTCTACGGCCCTGTCCAGCTCTCCTAGAGTAACTGCCTGTCTCCTGGAATCTCCTCCATGCTCTGGAGATTGCACTGGGAGACACATCAAATCTTCTTGCAACAGCAGGCAAGGATGTGCCATCCTGGAGGAGTAGGACAATCTGCGCAACTTCAGGAGGGTTAAGAAATGGCTTCATGGTCCCAGTCATGATAATGACTCTAGCTAAAGCCAACACTTGTGGAAAAACAGTTAAAAGAGATCAAGAGGGAGGAACTTGAAATGGCCTCCACCTGCAAAACCAGTCCTGTTTTGGGTGCCATCTCGTTGTTGCCCCTAGTGCACCTGCTGTTAATTCCATCAACACCAATGCAGCTGAAACTGATTAACAACCCCCTCTGCCACGTACCTGACCAAAACCTTATCAGAAAAGTGCAGTTGAATTCATGCCATACCCTGATAAAAAACTGTTCCTTTAATTTTTTTGAGCAGTGTATGTATATATATCTATATATATATATACAGTATATCCATTTCCTACCGCTTGTCTCTCTTGGGGTCGCGGGCGCTGCTGGAGCCTATCCCAGCTGCACACCCTGGACAAGTCGCCACCTCATCACAGGGCCAACACAGATAGACCGACAACATCCACACTCACATTCACACACTAGGGCCAATTTAGTGTTGCCAATCAACCTATCCCCAGGTGCATGTCTCTCACCTGCCGCTGATTGGCAGCCTGGCCACACCTGGTAGTGGTTTCCAATTACACTTCTTTATAAACCAACCTGCCCAGCCAACAGAGCTTGATGATTATTTCCTGTTTCCTGTATTCAAGTGCTTGTTCCCGGCATGTGCACTTCCTAGTTGTACGATTTCTTTTTGACATTGAAGTCATGTTTACCTCCGCTACACCTGCCGTCTCTGCATATTGGGGTTCAAGATTAACAGAACCTAACAATATGATGTATAATAATTCATATACTTAGATGTTAAGAGTATGTGAAAGTTCGACTTCTACCTTGTTTACCTTTGTGATAACCTCATTCATTCAGAAATATCAAACAGCTAAAATGTGCCGAACATGGATAAGTGTGGAGAGTGTTTTGCATTTTGCCCATCATGGTATATAATGGACTTAAATTAATGTTATTAAGCATTTTTTTTAATGGTGCATGTACGTTTTTTATAATGTCCACAAGGTTCAGTGAGCTCATTGTGTTACGTGTGACCATGTCAGTTAACATTTTGAGGTGGTTGAATGTTTTTTATTTTTTAGGGAAGGTTGTTTGCATTGGTTCATATAAGTGAATGCTGCGCACATCTCTGTTCAGAGTATAATTAAAGGTAATTGAGCTTTATTACCCACGTTGTTCACTTAAAAAAAATAAAAAATAAAAAATATATATATATATATATATATATATATATATATATATATATATATATATATATATATATATATATATATATATATATATAATTTTCTTATTTTTATTTTTTTTGCTGCAGCTGTTACATATACTGTAATATTGTACATGGTAATTGGGATTTGTTGTATGTTGCATATATTATCTAAAAATATAATATATCAGTTTATACTATATACTGCATATATATTATATAAATATTAGATATGTTATATTTTATTTTGCCACTATGGTACATTTTTAGTCTGCTTTATACCTGCATTATCCTTTCCACCCTTTGTAACTGATCTACTGTGTGGAACAATTTCCCTTGTGGATCAATAAAGTTTGTCTAAGTCTGTAATGACAGCATCAAAATCGTCAGACTAATAAAATGAATGCAATCTCCCTGCGGGTAAGATCAATTTCTTATTAAACTCATAAAATCTTGCGGGCCAAATTAAAGACGTCGGCGAGCCGCATTTGGCCCACGGGCCGTAGTTTGGCTAACCCTGCAGTAAAGGTTCTGAAATCTCTTCAGTAGCCTTTTTTATTGTTTTATAATATTTCTGGCATAATAATCAGTTGAGGTCTTGGATTTACATTTATTCACAATCTTGATTATTTCTACTGCTGTCACGTCCGTGAGGAGCTTCAAGTTTGGAGTCCTCAACTGACCCGGGATCTGGAGTCCTTTCCTACAGATGTGGTCCAATGTTTACAAAGTAGTTACTAAAGCTTTGAACTACTCCCTTCAAATTGTGTTTTTTTTTACGTTTAAGTCTGAGAAGGATGGGGGTTAATCATTCTTGGCACAATTTTTAATTATGCTATTTAGGATGCCCCATGTTGCTCTAATGCTATTTTTGTTCCTATCTAAACATTTACTGTAATATTTATTCTACATGTTCATAAGATTAGCTTGTTCTTGTACGTTTTGTATACTTATGTTCTGCCTCTGTAGCTCTTTATGTTTAAATGTTCTATATACTGTATTTTTCTTGTTACAGTTTTCAGTTCCTTTGTCATCGATAGTTGATTGTTCCTGTTCCTTTTTTGCTTCTTACTAAGTTGTTTCATTTGACAATGTTTGTCATAAAGCATCATGGAAGTATTAAGAAAATGACCATATGCATCATCTACCTCATTTTAAAGTTAAAGTTAAAGTTAAAAGTGCCAATGATAGTCACACACACACTAGGTGCGGTGAAATTATCCCTCTGCATTTGACCCATCCCCACAGGGGAACAGTGAGCAGCAGCGGTGGCAGCGCTCGGGAGTCATTTTTGGTGATTTAACACCCAATTCCAACCCTTGATGCTGAGTGCCAAGCAGGGAGGTAATGGGTCCCATTTTTATAGTCTTTGGTATGACTCGGGCGGGGTTTGAACTCACGACCTATGTATCTCAGGGCGGACACTCTAACGCAGTGGTTCTTAACCTTGTTGGAGGTACCGAACCCCACCAGTTTCATATGCGCATTCACCGAACCCTTCTTTAGTGAAAAATAAATTGTTTTTTTTTTCAAATTCAAGGCAAAGTTATGTTTTTTTACTGGTGCACAAAATGAACTGTGCATGAACATCACCTTGTTCAAAGAACAAAACCAACACAGTGCATGAACTCACAACAAATTACACACCTTCAAATCAGTGTGACTTCTTCTGTTGCCTTTGAGAGACCAGTTCAGACGTGCATGGCTTCACCTTGGCAAGTGCCACTCTCATGTCATTTTAAATGATAAAATAAAATAATTTATTTATTTGCACAGCAAAGTCTGTTCCTTTTCTTCGTTTTCCACCCAGACACACAATACTAGTACACAGCTCATGAGAAACAATATTTGTTGTTATTGTCATTGTAAGTGGGCCAAAACACTTACATTAGAACATAATCTCATGGAAATGACAGCTGTCATTTGATCATAGTAATAAAACATTTAATTTGTTATTTAGTCAGGTTTGGGACAGGTGTGCTCACATGTGCTCCACTGAATACTCAAGGAGTTTTTGCGTTTGCTCACGCATATGGAAAATTAGAGGGAACATTGTTTGAGCGTATCCATAATACGCCAATAGGGAGAAGTTTTCATTTACACAATTAGTCGGGTGTGTCTTGACCTCCGCGGCGGAGGCTCCGCCGAACCCCTGAAGCCGACTAACCGAACCCCTAGGGTTCGATCGAACCCAGGTTAAGAACCACTGCTCTAACCACAAGGCCACTGATACCGGTTAACATGATTAACAATTCATTTACACATAATCAAAACAAAACATGATCATAATCATAAAAGCACATACAGTATAAATCAAAAAACTACTAATAAAATCAACCTAAATCAGGCAAAATGAAAAAGAACATAGTGTTATGAGATGGTTTGTTCAGTTTTAAAAGCATTGTAAAAAGGTGGGTTTTTTAAGTCTTTTGAACATTGTGGGATTTTTAATCAGATCGAATAGAAATAGGGAGAATGTTCTAAAGGGTGGGGGCAGCGAAGGAGAAAGCACAGTCCCCCAGGTTTCGGTGTTGGCTTCTGTGAGGAGGGGACAGTGTTATGATCCGTTGCCCGGATCATGTTGTGTTCCGTTCTGTTTTAAGCACCCCTGCGTTTGTGTTTTAGTTGCCGTGACTGCAGATTAGTTTCACCTGCCTCTGATTAGTGTTCGGGACGCTCACCTGCTCCTGGGCACTAATCATGGAGCTACTTATTCCTGTTTTTCACCATAATCAGGCTGGCTTCCTTGTTTGCACTACGCAACATTGACGACGTCTTCTATTTTGCTTCCATGCAACCCGTTACTTTAAGTATTTCTACGATCTTTGATTCCTGTTACTGTGCTAAGCTTCGCCATAGTTCCCACGCTATCGGCCCGCTTTTCTGTGTTTTTGTATTTTTGCATGATTCATGGACAATAAATTAATGTCTCACCTGCACCTCGCCTCCCAAGTTCCTACTGCATCTTGGGAGAACGATCCGCGCAGTAAGATGTGACCCTGTCGTTACATACAGCAGGTAATTGTTGGTGGAACGCAGGTTTGTAACAGGAATGTGAGGGGTGAGGAGGTCAAAAAGGTAGAAGGGGGCCAGGTTGTGGAGGGCTTCATGAATCAAGAGAAGGATTTTGAACTGAATGCGCTGTGAGATGGGTAGCCAGTGAAGTTTTTGGAGGGCAGGGTGGTGTGGTCATAGCGACGGGAACAAGTGAGGAGGCGTGCGGCCAAGTTTTGGAATAGTAGAAGTTTATGGAGGACTTTGGAATATGAACTGTCGCAATAATCCAGTCTGCAGGGGATGAATGCATAAATGAGTGTTCTGGCGGAAGAGGAGAGGATGGGTCATAGACGGGCAATATTCCTGAGGTGGAGGTAGGCGGTTTTAGTGATGTGTTTGACATCATCTTCAAAGAAAAAGTTATTGCCCAAGATGAAACCAAGGTTCCAGATGTGCGTGGAGGGGAACAGGGGTGTGGTTGTTTAAGGATATGCTGAAATCTTAGACAGAAATGGTGAGATATATGGACCAATAATTATAAGATCTGTTTTGCTGTAGTTGAGTTTGAAAATGTTAATGTTCATTTAGATGTTTATTTCAGTGAGGCAGTAGGTCAGGGTGGTTTGGGTGTCTTTGCTGATGGACTGTGTTGGAATATGTATCGGAATGTTATCAGCATAGCAGTGATAGTTGAGGCCACTTTGACGTATTATTTGTCCAAGTGGGAGTATGTAAAGGGTGTAGAGGAGAGGGCCAAGTACCAAACCATCAGGGACTCCTCTGGAAAGAGGGCAGATGGATGATTTGCAGTTATTGATGGATATGAATTGCTGTCTGTCGGTCAGGTACAGTGACGTGCAATCAGTAGAGGCAGGGGAGGCGGGGCCTCACCTGCCATCATGGAAAGAAAAAAATGTAATAAGAAAAAATAAATTAACTAAATTGTTATATGTATCCAGTGATTATACTAAAGTTATTTTCCATTTAACTTCACCAGTTTTACATTATTTTTATTTTTATTTTCACATTTGCCGTTCAAATACTGAGAAGAGACGGTGCGGTGATCAGCAGCCAGTTGAGGCACGTCACTCAGTTGTGCCTCAACATGGATTGCGCAATGACTCGGCTAACTGCTGGCCTGCTGTGCAGTGAGACCGTATTGCTATATGAATTATATCAGCTAACTAAACTATGGCATAGTTTAATTAGTTGAGGTATATAATGTACAGTGTATTTTGTCAACAACTGTATGTGTGTCACGTATTTCTTGTGCTGAGCATTCATAAAACTGCTGCAAAAGACGTACTGGCTGAGGCTCGCAGTAATCTGGCCTCCTGGTGGTAGAGGGCAGTAGTGATCCCAGAGATCATTCCTCGGCCGTAGAAGGAAAAAAAAAAAAGTTAGCAAGTCAAGTGCAGCGATTGTTTATTTCCTCTCGCCTGAACTTTTATTAAAAACATGGAGGATTACATATGTAAAATAAAACAGTTTTCTAAACTGGACTTTCAATCGAAGCAGGAGGTAATAATTAAAGGTAGACCAACACCGGAGCTAAGAGGTTTGCTTTTGACTTCGGGACAGAAGACCCGTTCTTTTCAAACGGCGTGGTACACACGCAAAGACTGGCTGTGTGGATGTCCAGCAAGAAAGGTAAGACCATAATAATGTTTTTTTTATTAAATGTGGTTTTTTGTGTGCTACAGTTTGTATGTGTAAAGAATGCTGGTATGAGCTTTTAAACATAACCCGTTAAATGCTGCCAATCAAATGGTGAATAAGATACTCTTTAGGGTTCATATGTTTGTAAATATGACTGTGATGAAGTCAGTGCCTCACCAGCCATGGACCTCACCGCACGTCACTGGTCAGGTTTGATTTAATCCAGGAGAGTGCAGAAGTATACATTGTCCCATTGTTGTTCTCTCAGATCATTCTTAAAAGCATTCATACTTTTCTTTGTGAATAGTATTTGAAATGTCTTGTTTGCCATCCTTGTCCCTCTTCCAGTAGTTTTTGTCATAGATTGTGAAAACTGGTAGATGATCAATGATATCAGTTATTAGCAGACCACTTAAAGTAGCCTTCCCTCCATTTTCGACCGTGTGTACCTTTCAGGATCACGGAGGCGACTGGAGCCTATCCCAGCTGCATACGCGCAGAAGGCGGCGTACACCTGGACAAGTCGCCACCTCATTATTATCAAAATCATTGGTAAACATCTTATCAATAAGCAGAGAACATTGTCATGTGATTCTGCTTGACCTTGTGATTTTAGGTTGTAAACTCCTGCTATACATTGTATGTATGAAGTCCTCAATGGTCTTTTGCTTATGAAGTCACCACATAAGAAAATTACTTGTTGACGGATTTCAGTAAAAGTTGCTTTGATCCAGTCCTCAAACCTTTTAGATACTTAACCAAGGTGTTCTATAACACAGCTGAATAATATATTTTTGCTTTGTAATGACACATTTCAATGGTTATAAATTCCAAGATATATATTAATAGCAAATTATGTTTTTACCACTCTGTAGTTCAGATTCTTCACCACATACACAGCTACAGTTATTGTTGATTATGTTGATGTACTGTGCTTCTTATTCTTCTATTTCAAAATCTATTTCTTTTTTAGCATCAATCCATGTTTCTGATACAGCGATCACTTTGACGGGTTTGTTGAATTGTTCCCAAAAATGTGTCATGTTGTTGTGTTTTGCATACAAGCTTCTGCTATTGAAATTCATAATTGACAGTTGTCAAATTTAATAGTGCTATGTTATTGTTCCTCTGTATAATAAAAACAATTATTCATGAAGCAGGAGAAAACGATTGTATCTGGATTTATATCATTCTCCAATTCCAGACTTTATGGTCTATGTTACATAAGGTTTTCAGTTCCATTTTTTTCTGTTCAGCAATCTTTTGTGTTGCTTAATGAATGAGTACAGATGAATGTGCTCCTAAATCCGGGTCTTCTTGTTTAATGGTCCCTTGGAACGTAGTAGTGTTGTTATTGAATGTTTGTTTTTCCGTCAGACTCCAATATCGTTGTCGTTGTTGTCAAAGCACTGTGAACTTTAATATTTGTCCAGGTCCTAGATGACTTTGACAACAAGTACTTTGTTTTCTAAACCTCCATATAGCTTAATGTAGATTTTGCCATTGGCGCTTCAAGTTCCCTGAATTTTCTTCTACTTTCTCAAGTTGCGTGCTTTCTTAGCAATGTCAGCTTTGCTTTTAGTGAGGTGTTTGTTCAAGTACACATTTGTACCATTCAGATTCTTTTCCTGTTTCAGCAGTGCCATTTTGGATTTCCTTTTGACGAGCTTCACGATGATTGCCACGGTGTTGTCGCTTCTTCCATTCAGTGGGATGCACGCATCCACAGTGTTAATATCAACATTAATTCCCTTTGATTGCAGAATGTTAACCGCTTGTTGCTCTGTTGAAGCAGCATCCATTTCTTCTGGTTCTCCTTTGTCAACCTCATGCTTTAGCACAGGACCACGGCGTAATGTGCAGCCCTGCAATGATGATATCATTCTGTCGTGTATACTGATCCATCTCATCTTTGATATTCTTCAGATTGATGTTATCTTGTAGCAACTGTTGGCACAATGCTGTGTTCGCTTCTTCTTATCCTCTGCTTCCTCAAGTTGTGTGCTTTCTTAGCAATGTCAGCTTTGTTTTTAGTGAGGTGTTCGTTCAAGTACACATTTGTACCATTCAGCTTCTTTTCCTGTTTCAGCAGTGCCATTTTGGATTTCCTGTTGGCGAACTTCATGATGATGATTGCCATGGTGTTGTTGCTTCTTCCATTCAGTGGGATGCACGCATTCATGGTGTTAATATCGACATTAATTCTCTTTGATTGCAGAATGTTGACCGCTTGTTGCTCCGTTGAATCTGCATCCATTTTTTCTGGTTCTCCTTTGTCAACTGCACGCTTTAGCACAGGACCAAGGAGTAATGCGCAGCCCTGCAACGATGATATCATTCTGTCGTGTATACTGATCCATCTCCTCTTTGATATTCTTCAGATTGGTGTTATCTTGTTGCATCTGTTGGCACAATGCAGCATTCTCTTCTTGCAGGACCTTTCAACTCCCGTCTCACTGCTGTTACCTCCTGTAGGACATTCACCTCCTGTCTGTGTCCTCTCTGAGAATCATCATTTCATTGTTGCATTTCTTTATATCAAGAATTGCCTTTCTTAAGCTGTCATTATGTTCTTTCGGTCGTTCTATCTTTGTAGAGCCGTATTGTCTGATCTCACAGATGATTTTAGTTTTGCTAATATTCCCATCATCATTCTCACATTTTTCGCTAACTGCCTCACATCATTTCTTAGATCACCCATTTCTTAAAATTCAATCTGTGAGCCAAAATGGGTATTTTGTTCTGATGATGTATGGTAATTGCTGAGCAGTCAACTTAAAGCAGATAACGTTGTTAGCTTTGATTGGTAGCGGCACTTGTAACTTGTTTATATCAACAAATGCTGCTCCTTGTGCCAGTCAAAGCTGTGTCAGCCTGTTTTAGCCATCACTTTGTGTGATCAAGTCATGTCTGTTTCACGTTCTGATCACTGTCTAGCTTTGGGTTGCAAGGCAACCGCTTTAAGCTTGTGTTTTAGCTAGTTAGCCCCCAGCTAAAAGCAGCCTCAATTTGCCTATCATAGTGAATCTGTGCCTCTTGCCAGGTGGAGTTCAAATTGAATATGTTAGCAAGCTTTCCTGTCGCTGTGATCACAATCAGTGGTCAGGAAAGGTCACATTTTAGTCAAAACTGTGGTAAAGAAAGCAGATTTTTTTGTTTTTGTTTTACATCCTTTCCCTTGAAAGGAGATTAGGATGCTTTTCATGCCAGCCCTGCTTGATCGTTGTGCGTTTTGCTTTCTACCTTTATGTGCCATAGCTTCCCTGCTGCACTATTTTGTTTTTTTTGTCAATAAACACATCTTGACCTGCACTTTGCCTGCCATATCTGCATCCTGGGGTCCATACAATTAATGATCAACATTGAAACGTATCATATTCATTATCACGGCTGTACTTTGCAATGTGTGCAGTCAATCATTTTCAAGGATGGGAATGACTTTATTTTTTGCTACAATAACTTTGGTGCCTCATTTCTAATTTTTGTAGTTTCCTTGGAAAAAATAGTTTTTTTCATGTGTATATATATATATATATATATATATATATATATATATATATATATATATATATATATATATATATATATATATATATATATATATATATATATATATATATATGTATATATATATATGTATATATATATAATATGCACATTAAATATTTTTCCGCAAAATAAAGAAAACAGCAGAGTTATTTTAACACCGAATTCAAGGCACTCCCTAAACTTTTGGCCACAACTCCAGAAGCGCATTGTGTCATCTGAGATTATTAAATGAACATTTTAATCATTTAGCTACCAGCAATAAATGTATACATTTTCATTTATAATGCATTCAATACATATGTTTAGGGGTATTTCTCTTGGTACGAAGTGACCCCACTTTTAATACGATTCAGGGTTTTTTTGCTGTCTGAATTATTGTACACTCAATAGTGGCAATCCGCATAGCTCTCCCTCTGCCCCTTCTTAACATCTTGTGAACAATTGTACATTGTTTTCTGCGAGAAAAATTATAATTATTATGTATACAATGTGTTTAGTGTTCAAATTTGTCGATGGGGAGAACAGCCGTCTCTACTTTATTGCTGTTAAATGGTTCTGGACATGATCAAGATAAATGAATTTCCGTGAACTACGAACCATTAAGTATACAAAACCCAAAACCAGTGAAGTTGGCAAGTTGTGTAAATCGTAAATAAAAACAGAATACAATCAATTTAAAATCAATTTAAAATCACTGCAAAGACAAGATACTTAACGTTCGAACTGGAAAACGTTATTTTTTGCTAATATTAGCTCATTTGGAATTTGATGCCTGCAACATGTTTCAAAAAAGCTGGTATGAGTGGCAAAACAGACTGAGAAAGTTGAGGAATGCTCATCAAACACAGGTGAAGAGGCTAATTGGGAACAGGTGGGTGCCATGATTGGGTATAAAAGCAGCTTCCATGAAATGCTCTGTCATCTACAAACAGCATATTTGCAGTATATTCCATTGAATATAAGTTGAAAAGGATTTGCAAATCATTGTATTATGTTTTTATTTACGAATTACACAACGTGCCAACTTCGCTGGTTTTGGGGTTTGTAAATGAAATATTGGTATAGAAAACCTTTTTACGACCTTTTTAAATACATGTTTCCACTATAGGAGCCCTTTAATCATTAAATAACACCCTTTAGTCACACTTTCTTTAATCCAATATAGCAATGATATGTGCTCAGATTGGTTTTGGTCTCCTCTCCTTGCCAATTTGAGTACAGTATTAATTTGTCTCTTACTATTTTGCCATTTTTTTCTAGAATTGCTTAAAATAGGTAACAAAAATTATGCTTTAAAAATACATATCTAAAACGATATATTAGAATATTAGAAGCAAGATGTGGCAAGGGATGACTGTATTTTATTTCTAATTAGAAACTGATGACGTATGTGTTTCTATAATGTTTAGTTATTTAGAAAAAGTGGAAAAACTAAAATATAATGCAGTTCTGACCCAGTGAAAAGGTACAACTACAAAAGAAAAATGTATACTTAAATATGTGTCAATGAAAACTAACTTTGTTTTTGAGCATTTTAACATTTTAACACTGATTCTCCACTGAATGATTGAATTATGAAATGGACAAAGCAAAGAAGTCAAACAATGTATTAATATGATCTACTTTAAGAGGCTAGTCAAACTAAAAGTGTTTACAAAATACAAGGAAGAATAATTTTGATATACATCTTGATCTTTATTGAAAATTAGTTATCATTCATATCGAATGTGAATCATATTTAGAATGCATTGATTTCAACTGTGTTACAAATTGAGAACAAGGAATGTATTAGAAGTTGCTATGGCTTGGAAAGGGGTCGGATTAAATAAGCTTTGCTTCTTCCTACTCATTGTTGCAAAGAGAAATGAATGTGATGTAACATGTTGAAATTGTATACATGTTCAAAAATAAACAGAAACAGAATGTTGTGGTTAGTGAGTGTTTCCTTCAAAATGGTTGGGATTCTGCCTCCTCACCTGTTTCCTTTTCTCTAGTGCCTTTCACCTCAGGCCTGTGCTGAGTTCCACATCATGTCGAAACATAAATTTCCCAGGCCATCCCTGCATCTAAAGTCCAAAATGTAGCAAATCAAACATACTTATCTGCTCAAGGGCAGCATGTGTGCTGAGCAAAGTTTTTTGCTCTCTCCCGGGAAGTATAGTTCACATGAAAGTCAGCGTTTGCAGAGGGAATGTGTGTGCACAAGCTTTGTACTGATGTGCACATACTGTACGTTACATGCATGTGCAGTATGGGGATAGTTGAAAATAGATCATAGAAATGAAGATTGTTGTAATAGTTGTTTACATTGTTACAAATGGGTTGGAGTTTGAGGCAAAATGTTATTTGATAAAAGGGATGCACCCCAGTCATGTGAATGTTGCTGTTTTGTTTTTTTTTCATCAATGAACTCAACTTGATTTTATGAATGAAGACTTTCAAAAGCGGATCAAGGATCAGAGAGGTCCCATGTGGGAGGGATGGCTGCGGAAACGTGGGCAGTCTTCATGATGACGCAACAAGTTGACGCCTCGATCCTCTATGAAACTGATGCTTTACAACGGTGGTCCCCAACCTTTTTTGCACCACGGACCGGTTTAATGTAGGCATTATTGTCAGGGATCGGCTTCCCACTTGTGAAAAATACAACTCACTATAACGCTGAATTAGTGGGAGCCCTGGGCTTGTTTCTTTGCAATGAAATGCTGATGGAAATCATCCTTTGGCTACAATCTGTCACATTTGATATGTTCATACTTGCCAACCTTAAGACCTCCAATATCGGGAGGTGGGGGGGTAGGGGGAGGGGGGGGGCGTGGTTGGGGGCGTGGTTATTTACAGCTAGAATTCACCAACTCGAGTATTTCATATATATATATATATATATATATATATATATATATATATATATATATATATATATATATATATATATATATATATATGAAATACTTGACTTTCAGTGAATTCTAGCTATATATATATATATATATATATATATATATATATTTATTTTATTTACATAAAAGAAATACTTGAATTTCAGTGTTCCGGTGGCTATCCATTAGATGGCAGTATTGTCCTGTTTAACTTCTCCGTTCATGATGAGTACATTATTTCGGCCAACGTGTTCAATGGAGAAGTCTGTTCTACATATTTACAGGCAACATACACCTTCCCCTTCGAATGTCTCCTTGTTGTGTGCGCAGTTGTGCACTCTACTCTCTAAAAGCCCTCGATGTTATGACGTCATTGAGCAGGCAAGCTGTTTATATTGTGGGAAAGCTGACGTGAGAACAGGCTGTCCCCACTCAGTCTCAGGTCCGCATTGAGCTGGAGGGGGCGTGGCCTCCAGCTCCGGCTGAATACCGGGAGTTTGTCGGGAGAAAATCTCTGCCGGGAGGTTGTCGGGAGAGGCGCTGAATACCGGGATTCTCCCGCTAAAAACGGGAGGGTTGGCAAGTGCTCCAGCGCCCCCCGCGACCCCGAAGGGAATAAGCGGTAGAAAATGGATGGATGGATGGATGGATGGATATGTTCCTCAATGTGCATTGTATCATGTCACAAAGTTATAACAAATGGCAACTTCCTATGAAGAGTTGTATTGTACATCTATAAACAAGCTCATTAGTGTGTCTAGTGCACAGGTGTCAAACTCAAGGCCCGCGGGCCAGATCTGGCCCTCCACGTCATGTTATATGGCCCACAAAAGCCTGGAAATAATATGTCAATAAAATACCTTATTTTCTAATATTTTCTATTTTTTAATTTTCTTACTAAAGGTATTAGGGTTTTTTTCGAGTTTGACAGGGAAACAAATTGAGTCCAAAATTGCAACAAATATTACAAACCCCGTTTCCATATGAGTTGGGAAATTGTGTTAGATGTAAATATAAACTGAATACAATGATTTGCAAATTATTTTCAACCCATATTCAGTTGAATATGCTACAAAGACAACATATTTGATGTTCAAACTGATAAACTTTTTTTTTTTTGCAAATAATCATTAACTTTAGAATTTGATGCCAGCGACATGTGACATTTTTTTTCTGTATAAAACAGTGGTTAAATCCACAGATTTTTTTTTACTCTTTACATTTAAAAAAAATACATTTTTAAATTAATTGGCAAATTCATTAATTATTTACTGCCCTCTATTGGCAGCAATGACTGCGGTGTGGCCCTCAATGAAAACAAGTTTGACACCCCTGCTCTAGTGGGACAGGCCAAAGTTAAGTCGGAGAAAATGCAGTCCTTTAGAAATTATTTAATGTTTCTCTCCGGCCCGGTAGCGGTCCCTGGACCGGTGGTTGGGGACCACTGCTTTACAACACAGGTGTCAAACTCAAGGCCCAAGGGCATGACACATCATTTAATGAGGTCTGCGAAAGCTTTGAAATATTATGCATCAATTACAAGTACTTTATCTTTTTTTTTTTTACAAAAATGTATCAGAATTTTTTGGACAGAAAAAATACACATACGGCATGCAATTGCAAATCTGTTAAACTTTAATATTGTCTAATAATGCAACAAATATGATACTATCATACATTTTAAACTGTTTTTATTTCAAATAAAAATATTGATGATAAATATCTGCTTGACTTATGATTTCAAAGCAAGTGGTCGTGGGCGTAAACTGGCAGCCAGGCTTCCGTCAGTCCACCCCAGGGCAGCTGGGGCTACAAATGTAGCTTACCAATACCGAGTGTGCTTGTGGAGTGAATGGATGATGGGTTCTCAGTTCTTTGTGCAGTGCTTTGAGTGTCTAGAAAAGCGCTATATGAATCTAATTTATTATTATTATTATTATTATTATTATTATTATTATTATTATTATTATTAAAGGCACAGAAAAGGGAAAGACGTGTTCCTGATAAGGATTGTGGATAAAGGGAATAATTCTACAAAAAGTGCAGTTTTCTTTTAAATTTGTTTTTCATCAATAAAAGACAGCACATCCATACAGTATGGTCATAGCTCAAATATTTAGTTTTACTTATACGTACATGTCAACCCTCCCGTTATTCCCAGGAAAGTAATGTATGTTGCCCTTTTTTCAAGCGGCCTTCTGTTTAAATAGATTCTCCTAAATTCCCCATATTTTAACATTCATCAAAGAAGTAGCACTAGCAGTAGGCAATTTGGATCTTTCCACCAACAACTATACGCCATGACGGAATGTTTTCTTACATTGGGAGAGGTAGGGGTGTTGAAAGAAACTCTGATGGATGGAACAGAATTTCCCTTATTTTACGGAAAATGTTCCTTAATTTCAAAAGTGAATGTTGACATACGACTTTAGGCCACTGTTGTATTTGATATTTCAGCAATCATATAGCAACCAGAGAATTTGCAGTGGTTTAACTGTTAGAAAAAGGGAACATTTTGTCATGGTGTGTTCGTTTGTTGTTAGTTAGCAGCATAGTTCCTGGTTTATTGGGAGGATGGCAAACACATTGCAATGTTGGGTGTGGACAGCTAAAAAAAAACAAGTACTTTAAAAAATATATATACATAAATTCCTTACTCCGCACTTTTATTCTGACCCTTAAAAAATATAATGGGTTCTCACTCCTTTATAAAGCTTGAATAGATGTGTGTAATTTTTAGTGACTCTCTTAAGTGTATCCGTCTTGCTGTTTTCTGTTTTACTGTGTCAAAGGTCATTAAAACCAGAAAATAGGTGTTCGCCTAAGCCAGGGGTCGGCAACCCAAAACGTTGAAAGAGCCATATTGGACCAAAAATACAAAAAACTAATCTGTCGGGAGCCGCAAAAAGTTAAAAGCCATATAGAGGTGTTATAATTAAGGCAACAAATGACATAAGTGTCTATATAAGTTATAATAGCCTACTATCAAAATGACCATTTGTCGCAGGCTGATGCAAATCTTCGTTGACAGAAATGTTGAAGTGTAATATTTATTCTACACATTTTTACAACATTATAAACAATTAGTAAATCTGAGGCTACTCAGAAGGTGAGATAACTCCTGGAAATTACTGGCTTAGAATGGCCAAAGGTATAGATGTGTGTGTCCAAGTTAAAGGAAGCGGCAGGCTGTCTTCTTTTAATAGATTTATTACGATCTTTGGCAAGCTAGGTAATGTTTGCTGTGGTCTGGAACAACATGGCACACAACTATCTGAAATGTGTCATGAGACATGCAAAACTAATGTATATACAGAGAGGATAACAATAAAGGATATTAAATGAGCTCAAATATACCTACAAATGAGGCATAATGATGCAATATGTACATACAGCTAGCCTAAATAGCATGTTAGCATTTATTAGCTTGCAGTCATGCACTGACCTAATATGCCTGATTAGCACTCCAGCAAGTTAATAACATCAACAAAGTGCCCCTTTGTGCATGCACGCACAGTATACAAAGTTTGGTGGACAAAATGAACAAAGGAGTGAAATATTTTACATATAAACAAACTGTTGCGTCACAGTCCACAGTATGGTGAGTTCAAGAACCGCCGAAATTAGTAGGATAAAACGATGTTCACTAAATACTCTTATCAGTGAAGCATACACACAAACATATTAAACAGTGGGCTTTCTAACAATTACGAAGGTTTGTTTTCATGTTTGTCCTCAAACAAAAAACACACTAAAACACAAAAAGTATTTTTCCATTTTCTATCCTTTTTTAAAAATGCTCCAGGGAGCCACTAGGGCGGCACTAAAGAGTCACATGCGGCTCAAGAGCCGCAAGTTGCTGACCCCCACCGGCCTAAGCTATAGCTGTAGTGTGGTTAGAGCACATTCAATGGTGTTACTTGAGGTCATTTAAAACTGTCATAGATCAAATAAAATTGATTTAGTTTTACATCTCTCATGCCCTTTTTACATCCGCAAGGAAATTATGTTGTTGCCAGGCTTTGTCAGTCAATCAGTCAGGCGTTTGTTTTTTTGGAAAAAAAACACGAAATGTGACAAGGAACAAGTGATTACATTTAGGGGGTGATCCTAATCAGTTCTACACTGTACTATGTTACCTTACATTTACGGTATGAGGCTTACCTTCTTCGTGTGTGTATGCTAGCGACCCGACCTTGCCTCCGCCTAAAGCGACAAAGAGATGAGTGATAAGACGGTGCCATATTTCGACACCCGGTTGCAGACTCGGCATCTGCTCAAGCACTTGGCCGGAAAGCCAGCGGCAGACTCAGCCGTACTGACTCTATAGTTAATTTAGCAATTGTCCATGCCAGCAAAACAAGATTGCACTCAAAACTACAGTAAGGCTCCACTTTTCAAAATGTGCTAGCTTGATGCTAATTTACATTAGATTTACAGTAGACATGCAACTGATTAGCATTAGCAATTTTACATGCATATTTGGTAATGAAAACTACAACTAACTGACTAACATTTCTATAAAACCGCAGGTGTGCACAATAAGTACAATGCTTACACTATAAACACTTTGTAGGGCTCAACAAAAGAAAAGACTCGCACATTCAACCTAATGGCAACAAACCTTAGTCTATACACTACTGCTATCTAACGTCTTGGAATTGCAACTGCAAAACAAGATAGCCACTGGACAGCACAGCTCAGTGTTAAATGTTAAATAAATAAGAGATATCTGAGATAATTACCCTTTATTAACACATATGAACACACAAACATACTAAAAATGTACAGTTTTGTATCTGTATGGATTTCCAGGAACATAGAACTAAGAGTATATCGATTTAAATGTGAATGATACCCAGCCCTAGACAAGAGATTTTACTTTGTTGATCTCGTTCCACTAAGAAGCAAAAGTGCCCAGCTGCTAAAACCAACCAAACCTGTTGCAGCCTGTTTTAAAGCGATAGGTGATCGAAACAAGTTCTGCACTGATGTGCCGATTTCATTTTTTCTTGTGTCAATTACCTGAGCCAGGAGATTTGTTTGCCTGTCCAATTGTTAGTTATAAACATAGATCAACAATTGTATGAATTAAACTGGGGGTCCCCAAACTTTTTGACTCAGGAGCTGCATTGGGTTTAAAAAAACTGTATGGGGGCCCGGGCAGTATATATATATATATATATATATATATATATATATATATATATATATATATATATATAATATATATATATATATAATATATATATATATATATATATATATATATATATATATATATATATATATATGTGTGTATATATAATATATATATATATATATATATATATATATATATATATATATATTCCAAATGGATCGTTTAGCATATGTAGGGTTTTCCCCGATACCAATATTTTGGTACCGTACCAAAATGTATTCCAGTACTTTTCTAAATATGGGAGACCACATAAAAATGGCGTTATTGGCTTTATTTTAACAAAAAATCTTATGGTGCATTAAACATGTGTTTCTTATTGCAATTGAAGAACAAGTTTGTCCTTCAATAAAATAGTGAACATATTAGACAACTTGTCTTTTAGTCGTAAGTAAGCAAACAAAGGCTCCTAATTTAGTCTGCTGACATATGCAGTAATATATTGTGTCATTTATCATTCTATTTTGTCAAAATTATGAGGGACAAGCTGTAAAAATTGATTATTAATCCGCTTGTTAATTTACTGTTAATATCTGGTTATTTTTCCGTTTCAACATGTTCTATCTACACTTCTGTTAAAATGTAATAATCACTTTTTCTTCTGTTTTTTGGATACTTTACATTAGTTTTGAATGATACCACAAATGTAGGTATTGATCCGATACCAAGTAGTTACAGGATCATACATTGGTCATATTCAAAGTCCTCATGTGTCCAGGGACGTATTTCCTAGGTTAATAAACATAATGTGAATTTTAAAAAAGGAAAAAGATTGTGTGACGATAAAAATATCGATGTAATCGTAGTAGTATTGACTAGATACGCTCCTGTACTTGATATCATTACAGTGGATGTTAGGTGTAGATCCACCCATGGCGTTTGTTTACATTGTGACGCCGGTGAGCTATGTTGTATAGTGAAGCATGTTTGGATAAGATCCTCTTCCTGCTGGGATGATACTTGTAAGAAACGTACTTTGTCGCCATGGAGGGGAGGATTAGTGATTTAGAAGTAGCTAAAACACTGGCGACTGCGGATGGACATTATCCGCTAACTAGCTACCCATGTCTTAAAGCACCTCTACTGAGGGCGTTTCAGTGTTATAACTTCACCTTTATCGTTAGTTTTTAGGCCAAAATGCGTCCGTTCTCCCTTTTCTGTCTACACACCTTGTCTGCTTGGAAGTACTCTGTGATTGTGCGCTGCCGAACATGCTCCTCTGATTGTAAAATCAGCAATGTCATGACGTGACGACGCACCGCCATGCCCGGGAACCGGTACTTTTCAAACAGAGTATAGTACCGTTGTTGATTAATTAGTACCGCGATGCTATACCGGTACCGGTATACCGTACAAACCTTAGCGGCAGTATGAAGGAAGGCAAAATTGTTTTATAAATATCTCTGCAATAGATTTGATTTAAAATCTTTGGGACTTATGTAGATCTCAAATACACAACGACAGGTAGCAATAGGTAGGACAAGTTTATTTTACATAATAGGGTACTTTTAAAGGATTCTTTATTTTTGGGAGATAGGACCTGGTGGAGGTTTTCTTGTTCACTTTACTTAATTTTTACTCACTTACCTATTCCACCACTTAACAATCAACAACTATGACAGTTGCACATCCTCTAACTTGACATCAATTCTGTATTTATAGTGTGACAACACTATCATTATAATTTGGTTAGGTTGAGGAACAAGAATAACTTGGTTGGGTTCAGGAAAAGTTGAAAGTTTGACTTGAAAGCCACCACTTCCTTAATGTAAGAAGAACTTTGTCATCATGGTTCCAGCAGAAACAACTTGGTTACGGTTAAAAGGAATATACATAGTTTTTTGTTTTTATTACAACTTTATTTATACATTTTTGGAGTGAAAATCACAAATAAGAACCAGACCTCTCCTGGTTACGAATGGAAACATCCAGCTGTGACCTCCTCCATGCATGCGCTCTCTCGCCAACTATCAATGACAGTGAAAGCTTACAGTCCGTTACATTTTGTTGGACATGTAATCAGAGGCACCGCCGGGAATTCTGGGCCCCATGAAAAAAAAAAATGACACTGGCCAGCCATTGCTGTTTTGACCATTTTGAAGGGGGGAAATTGTGCGGCTGCCTGAAAGTGCAAAACACTTTTACGATTCATGCAACAAATTACAATGCAGAAAACAAAAAAAGAAACACAGAAAAGTACAAGGATGGGTGGATTGATGGATCATACAATTATAGAAAACAAAAGGCGAAACAAAATAACAAATTTTAGATAACAATTTACTCAAACATTCAATGTTTGATTATGTAGCACCTTAAAGCATCACGTGTTATGATCTGTTGCCCGGATCATGTTTTGTTTAGTTTTAGTTTGTTTTCTTTGTTGCCATGGGTGCTGATTTTTGTCACCTGCCTCTGATTAGTAGTCGAGACGCTCACCTCCTCCCGGTCTCTAATCAGAAAGCTATTTATTCCTGCCTCGCGCCACACTCTGCCTGCCAGTCTTATTCGCAACATGCGACACTTACAAGCGTGGCCCCCGCTGCTGCTCACTGCTCCTCTCACCTCCCAGGTGGTGGAACAAGAGGATGGGTCAAATGCAGAGGGTAATTTCACCACACCTAGTGAGTGTGTGACTATCAGTGGTACTTTAACTTTAACTTTACATTGGGATTTATGTCCATGTGAGTTTTGAACTACTTGCTCCTTTTGTTGGCTAGTCAATTGCTAGCTTTGCCGTAGCTTCTCGTGCCATCCGCACGTTTCCTTTTTCTTTCGTATCTTTTGCCTTGTAATTTCAATAAATCATCTTTCTTACCTGCATGCTGCTTCCTGACGTCCATCTGCCTCTTGGGGAAATGACCACCGCAAAAACATGCCACCCCGACGTGACACAACGGTACCCAAGCAGCTTCACAGGACAAACAAGAACAGAATAAAAATAAAATAAAATGCATGCATATTAAAAGAGTTAAAAAACTAATATCTAAAAAAGTTTAATAATTGATTGATCAGAAATCATTTTGTCCATGAACTTTCTCATTCTGCTTCACTTAAGTGATCCAACTAGTGCCAAATTATTCAATAAACACATTAATATATGACCAAAATTACACAAGGCCTGTTCTATTGCATGAAAGTAAGATGTCTTTTTTTAAAAATTAGTTTCCCAAATTGTAAACGGTTTTGTATTTTATTTAGTTTTCTGTAATTAAATCTCTGCTTCTTCTCACTCATTTTCGGACATGTTGAGGTGTGTAACTGAACCTGAGTCTGTACCCAAATCTAACCTGGTATGCATGTACGGAATGAAATAAACGGAAAGTCATTCACATTTCCAGGCCGACACAAAATTGTCCAAACACAGCTGGGTTTCACTTGGTGCTGATTCAGCCCCCATGTATATTTAACGCATTCCGCGCGAGGACTCAAACCCTGGTCAATTGTAGTGAGAGTCGAGTGTGCTGACCAGTGGACTAAAAGCTCAAGCTGGCAGCCAGCACTACTCTTGAAGTCCTCAGGGAGTGAGGTTTACCAACATACATCTAGCACAGCCTGTGAGGCCCCCTTTACACCCCCCCTAAACCTCACTCTTATCCGGGTCACGGCACCGAATGTAGCCGGTGTTATTTTCCTCTGCTTTGTGTGTAAAGTTTCTAGGATTGCTGTTCAGCTGCACTTTACGCGTGGGAGTGCAGCTGACGATATACAGAAAATACAAAAAGGTGGAGTCAATATTTTTGCCAAATGTGGAGCCCTCTTACGTAGATATCGTGGACAAAAGGGCGTTACATACGATAACACAGTGAATTAAAGATAACATACGTGACGATATAAAGGAAATACAAATGTTTTTTGTCACTATATTTAGACACATGTCGAGCCCCTACACCAGGCCTGGGCAATTATTTTGACTCGAGGGGCCAAATTTAGAGAAAAACATGTGTCTGGGGACAGGTATATCTATTTTTAGGACCCCTAATACAAAACCTCACAATAATGCTAAAAACGTTGACAGACCGCCTTAAAAAATGGAATGGAATTCAATTTTTTTTAACTGAATGAGACATCCAGAATGTACGTGAAAATAAAGAATGTGTGATTTATAATATTAACTATGAACGATAAAACACTGAATATTGACAACATATGAACGTCACACCCCCTCTCGATCGACAAAAATGCAACAAACACAGCAAAATGTGAACGCGAAGGGTAAAAAAAAAAACATCTACAGTCTGATATATCTGATATATCACTAAGCTTTAGAATTTTGTTGTAAAAATCTCCTTCCGCGTCTGTCCCTGACACCCAGGCTGGCCGCTGTGGAAACGCTCCCCACTCACACTGCTTGGTGCCTTGTCTGAGCTGCTGTGACTTAGGTTACCATAGTAACTAGTATATCATGCAAAAGGGCAGATTCCAACCATTGAAATACTTTGCATAGTTCAAGACTTACGGTCATTTTGAAAACATCACTGCACATCATAATGGCAGCTACAGTTTCCATCTTAAAGATCTAAAAAAAATATTTGGGAATGTCCGGCGGGCCAGATTGAAAAGCTTAAGGCCCAGGTCTGCCCTACACGAATACAACAATACAGAACAAGAAAATAATAGTGAAATAAAGTTCTCAATGAGACAATAAATACACTTTTCTGTCGTCACACGGACGCCTAACTCTCACGTTTTCTGTCTTGCCTCTTGGTGAGGGCGGTCGCATTTTTCTCCGCTCCCTCCTTCCCTGCTTGCTTTCTTCGTTTTGTCCTGTCTGAACTTTTTTGAAGCCTCTTTCTTTGTGCTGTCCTCAAATCTAAACATCAAACATGGATATGATCAGCTGGACTCTCGACGCAATTGACAAAGTATTTTCGACAAGGAAAAGAGGTTCGGGGGAGCCTGGCTGCCCTGATGGAACCATTGCTGCGGGGTACGTGAGAGACTCCTGGGATAAATGGAGAATCATGTGCCTCTCAGTCCTTTCCATCGAGGACGTGGAAGACAACTACCTATTTGGAACCGTGATCGCGGGGCACCTGCTGATTGGGCTGGGCATTGCTCTGGTGTATCGTCAAATTCGGAAGACGATGGCAGCCACTCAAGGAGCCCAACGGCTGTTCGTCGCAATGGAAGGATTGGGTCGGGCTGTGGGAACACAGACTGTGGCAATTTCTGATCTGAATCGCAAAATGGATCTCATCGTGGAGAAGCTTGCTGAGAAGGAGAATTAAAAATTTTATTTGAGAGAACCAGCACGGACACAGAGCAGGCAAGTCATTGTTTTGACTGCTCGAAGAAAACAACATCCTAATATACGATTTGACTCCCTCGAATGGCCTTGACGCAGGAACAGGCTGTTCTGAAAAACTCCCCCGAGGACTCCTCAACGATGGACGCTTTTGACCTTTCTTTTTTTCAATAACACCTGATGTCGAACTTTGAGATCGGCCCCAGTCCACAAAAACATTTCAACATCTCACCCAAGTTAATTGGGCAGACATGCACGCACCCGCCCCTTCCCCAATGAACACCTTCACCACTGCTTAATTCCTCTTCGGGGTTGTGGACGGCTGAGTAGCGCTTTATAGTGGCAGCCTGCCTCCAGGGCCCCAAATCTCCAGATCCCCCCCCTCTGTTGCGAGTTGTTGTGATTATATGTATCATGTTTATGTGTGCTATGCATGTGAGGTTTTTTCCTTGGACTCAGTCTGGACCCCTCCTGAGGGTCCAGCCTTAGACTGATATTTTTTTTACTCTTCCCCCTTTCCAAATATCACCTTTTTCCCACCTTTTATAAGGAGCACTGTAAGTGGCTGATACGTTGGCGGTCCCGTCTTGTCCCCCTGTAACGTATGTCTGCTCTTAGTGGGACTGTGCCGAAAATGAAATTTCAGTTATTATGTGTCTTGTACATGTTAAAGAATGGACAATAAGAAAGCATCTTGAGATATCGTGGACAAAAGATAAATAAAAAGGCGTGTCCAACACATATAGAGAGGTAGGTGTCACAACAATTATTGCAGTAGGGGGCATCAATTGGTAGACCTGAGGCTCCAGGGGACTTTCTCCCGGCATACACGTGCAGGGCAAAGTTCGTAGAATTTTCACATGCCAAGGTAAAAGCCGTGCTGTGGTTCGGGTTTAAAGGGGTGGAAATGAAGACCAATGGTCATGTCACACATCCTAAGCACACAAAGAGAACACAGTGCGATCAGTCAACCGTTCGCTTCTGTGAAAAGATCGATTGCTGCAGAAGCAATGAGGTTTCATAATGCTGGCTGGCCAAGTGTCAATGATCTCTGCCTGTGCTGCACACGAGAGGTCTTATCAGCTCAGCCAACAGATCTTATCGCCACTCTGGTGAATCAGTGACCAGGCCCAACCAACTGGACATTGTGATACTGAAAGGGTCAATGCTGAATGCTGATATACCCCATGTAGCAAGGTCTTTTAAGAAGGATCCTGCTGAATATGGATGATAAGATTTAGTGAACATTGTACCATAAAACCTGAAATGTGTAGTTTATAACCTCAATTGGGACCCATGTTATGAACTTCACTTATATCAAGCGATGAGCTTATTTCTTTGAATTTGAAACAAAGTACAGACATCAAATTGTATGTTTTGTGGTCATTAGTGTTTGTCTTAATAATTTGTACATGAAAATCATTTTACATGTCAAAATATGAAATATGACAATGTGTAGTGTAGACTATGGAGGAAAAAAAGTAATGCTAATACTTAGGCTTATTATTATGATAATGATTGTTAAATACATTTTTCCCAAAGTTATATGTTTCCTCTTTTGTTAACTTCTTAATGCGATTATGTATTGGTTTTAGTTTGTGTTATTTGTACTGCACTAATGGATTGCATTCAATTTCATTGTTACCAAAGACAATAAATGGATTATATTCTCTTTTACTTGATTTCTATTTATTATTTTTCTTTTGCATGGTTTTGGCGATTTTAAAAATGTACTAGGTCTGTAAATTTCAATATTTTTTACTTAATGAATAAGGTGTGTTCTCTATATCTCATTATGGGTTATCCTGACATTTTCTGCAGTCCAGTTAGGGCCTGATTTACAAAGGTCCAAATGCTTTGCGCTAAACATTGTGTGCAAGCTATAGAATAGTGTGTACTATTAGTAGTCGTGTTTTGTGTGATCTACTAAGACTGCGTGTGCATTTAAAAAGTGGCGCAAACCGCCTCATTTAAATGAGAATTTTGCATTTTCTATACAGTGCGTTACCACGGAGACATTCGCATTTACTGGACATTCATGTTATCATACTCCTACCTGTGGGGTTTTGCTATGTTTTCAAACAAGCAGCAGACATGTACTACTTTTTATGGGCATTTTAGAAGCATAGAAGATATTGAAACCATTATTTGATCTTTTTCTTTTTTTTACCGCTGAAGGTGCATGTGCTCTAGATGCAAAAAATGCACACTTCAAAAAGTTGTATATGTACCCTATGTTAAAAAAAAACATCTAACGTTTAAAAAATACTAAAACACATCAACTGTATTCGTTTTAATCAGCCCCTTAAGTTGTTCAGCAGTTATGAAATTATAAAAGGATGTTGCTGAATAGACAATGTGTATGTATGTATACACTTAGGGCGGAAAATTCTCAGTCCATTGTCTGTTTTTGCAGCGCAATTGCCTCTTTTCTCACAGCCATGTGTGGAACTTTGTCAACTTGCAAGTTGTTTTCAAACGTGCTAAATAAAACACAAAATAGTGCTCCCAAAACATTAATACGCCTTAATAACTAACATTGCACGAGCTACATCAGTGACCGACTCCAAAAAAATAAAAAATAAATAAATAAATAAAACATACTTGAAACGTCCTCATTTCTCTTGACATCTCGGACGTACAACAAAAGTTTAAGAAGACCCATTAAAGTGGAACTGCACATTTTTTGTAATGTTGACTGTCATTCACAATCATTATGAAAGGCATGACATTGGATGTATTATTTTAATGCATTCTAAAATGTAAATAAATGCAATCAAAAATCCGCTAACAATGGAGCCTATGCGAGCCGCTCTATTCTGCCTATAACAGCCCTTAAAAAACATCAAAACACTTCCATTGAGGTTTAATATACATGATGTGAAGTGAAGTGAAGTATATTTATATAGCACTTTTCTCTAGTGACTCAAAGTGCTTTACATAGTGAAACCCAATATCTAAGTTACATTTAAACCAGTGTGGGTGACACTGGGAGCAGGTGGGTAAAGTGTCTTGCCCAAGGACACAACGGCAGTGACTAGGATGGCGGAAGCGGGGATGGAACCTGGAACCCTCAAGTTGCTGGCACGGCCCCTCTACCAACCGAGCTATACCGCCCCGTAAGTATATATGTAATGTAGTAATGGGCACATTTATAATAACATTTAATATTTACATGCTTTGATAATTTTAAGCATCACTTCAAAAACACATCACAATGTTCGCTTTTTTTAACAACATCACTAATTATTTCTCACTGCAGACTTCATGAAAGACAACAAACATAATGAAACATCGCTTACCCGTACTGTGTCTGCTGTCATTAGGATGCTGACTGATAGAATCTTCTTATATTCCTGTTTAGAGGAACAATGGCTTATAATCTTCGCAGAAAAGGGGGTTGAACCAATTTCCGAGTCTATTTTGAATGTCAAAGTGTACCAACTTGTCGGAATACGTACTTGTCCTTCTACTATCAAGGTGAGAGGCAGTTGACAATCAGTGGTTTACATCGGACCTGTCAGATGTATTGCATGAGCGTAATGCTGCTTGGGCCAGGGCACGCAAGTCAGGGTTAGAAGCGGATTGGTTGAATTTTAGACAATTAAGAAATCAATTTACTTCTCTCATTCGGAAAGTCAAATCAGAATTTTATTTCTCCACAACAACAGAAAACCTCAGAGACCCAAAGAAGTTTTGGAAAATCATCAAATCTTTGTCCGGCTGCTGTAATTCAGTCAATCTCCCACCTAGTATACTTGTTGATGGTGTCAGAGTAAGTGACAGAAGAGAAATGGGTAGTCATTTTAATAATCATTTTATTTCCTCTGGTTTTCTCTACAATTCTGACAACTCTACTGAAGTTCCGCTAACTCCGGAAAGAACCGTTGAAAATAACCAGGTTTTTAACTTTACGCCCTTTACCACAACAGAGGTCATGAGGGCTCTAAAGCAACTTAAACCTAGAAAGCCAGCTGGCTCAGATAAGTTGGAGCCGATCTTTTTAAAGTTGGCAGCTGAAATTATAGCTGAACCACTGACTCACATTTTTAACCTGATTTTTAACCTGATCTAATTTCAAATGAAATCCCTTTGGATTGGAAATCTGCCCTTGTAATCCCCCTATTAAAAGGAGGTGACCCTAGTAATCTAAATAATTACAGACCGATCTCTAAACTCTCTGTTCTGGCAAAAGTGCTTGAGTCCCTTATCAGTGAACAGATAAAAGACTTTTTGGACACCAACTTTATCCTGTCACCATTTCAGTCAGGTTTTCGCAGAAATCACAGTACTGTTACTGCTGCTATGAAGTTTATAAATGATGTAACTGAAGCTCTTGACAAGAAGCAGTGCTGTCTGTCCCTCTTTATTGACTTTTCAAAGGCATTTGATACTGTTGATCATGTCATTTTAATCAAACGTCTTTCAGCTATTGGTTTTTCTCAGCAAGCAGTTGGATGGTTTGCAAATTACCTCACAAGTAGAACTCAGGCTGTTCAGATAGAAGGTTCCTCCTCGGACGTACTGCAAGTGAAAAAGGGTGTCCCTCAAGGTTCTGTGTTGGGCCCATTATTATTCACTATTTACATAAATAATCTTGGACAGAATATTCCGAACTCAACTGTCCATTTCTATGCTGATGATACTGTCATATACTGTACAGCACCCACTCCTGCTGAGGCCTTTAAATATCTACAACATGCATTTGACAGAGTACAAGAACAACTTTGCTATCTTCAACTGGTTTTAAATGCAGAGAAAACAAAGTGTATGTTCTTTACCACATCAAAAACTGTAAGATCAGCACCGTGTGAGAACATTTTAACAAGAAATGGGCAACAAATTATGTTAGTATGTGCTTTTAAATATTTAGGATTTTTAATTGATGACCACTTGAGTTTTAAGGAGCACATTCAGTATGTTGTAAAAAAAAAACTGAAACTTTTACTGGGATTTTATTAGAGAAACAAGTCTTGCTTTTCTTTTACTGTGAAACAGAAATTGGTGGAAACAACCTTCTTACCTGTTATTGATTATGGAGATGTGTTGTACATGAATGCTACTGCTGGTTGTCTCCACAAGCTGGATAGTGTGTACCACGGTGCACTGAGATTTATCACCAACTGCGCTCCCCTTACTCACCATTGCGTATTATACTCAATGGTTAACTGGACATCTTTATGTGCTCGACGCCTCAATCATTGGTATGTTTTCATCTACAAAACCATTCTGGGTATCACTCCATCTTATCTGTCTTGTCTTTTAACAAAGAAACAAGGAAGTCACAATCTTCGTTCAATGAATGTTCTGCAATTTGTCGTCCCCAAAGTAAGAACTGAACTGGGCAAGAAAGCATTTAGGTTTTCAGCAGCGAAGGCTTGGAATAACCTACAATCGAATATTAAACTTCAAACCCTTGTTACGTTGAATGAGTTTAAAGCTTCTGTGAAAGGACTGCAGTCTACCTTGTCTGTATGCACATGTGTTATGTGAGCAAGTTTTAATGTCATAAATGTGATGTTTTATGTATTTGTTTACTGTTTTTAATGTAGCCTTGCTGCTGCCCTCTTGGCCAGGTCTCCCTTGGAAAAGAAATCGTTGATCTCAATGGGATTTTACCTGGTTAAATAAAGGCTAATAATAATAATTATTATTTATGATCTACAATAAAGTTTGAAGAGCAAGGAAATGAGGAAGCAGCTCATCAGTCGATCATGTCAACATCACGTCGCCACTATAAATAGTTTGTCTGTGTTAGCGCTTATAATAACAATATCACTAATAGGTGGTTAATATTCAAGTCACGACATGTAAATGGGGTATTGTTGGCGCTTTTTGGATGCTTTTTTTATTGGGTTTAATGGGTGGTATAGATGACCTAACATTGGCGCCGCTGTAAGCGTACTTTTATTCATGTCTATTTAATATTTAGAATGCATTAAAAAAAATCCATCTATCATCATATCTTTCATAATGATTGTGAACAATGGGCAAAATTCCCAAAAATTGCAGTTCCCCTTTAAGGTGAGTTGTGTTCATGGAAAGTTTTACTGCACATAACCATTACCAACTGTTCACTAACAACACATACATTGTACTTTTTGTCAAGATCTACACAGGTGCTGTTTTTATTTACTGTAGGCAGAGAAAATGAATAACATTATGAGGGTGGGCCAAAGAAAAGGCAAACTAAAATAAATATATTTACTTTATTATACAGTGGGGTGTGGGGACTACCAGAGGGAGTTGTAAGGTGTCCCCAGCTGTATGACAGATAATTAATGTGTACAGTCTCAGTTACATTAACATTGATATTGTACATGTGGGCCCATAGATATAAATGCAGTTCCATGGGGATCTGTGGCTTAATACATGTCATACTGGGGGTCCTTGAAGTTAAAGGGGAACTGCACTTTTCTTGGAATATTGCCTATCGCTCACAATTGTCATGAGAGACATGACAGATTTCATTTTTTAATTTTTTTTATTTTTTTTTGGCATTCAAAAGGTTGCTTACAATGGAGCTTTTGGGAGCCGTTCAGCTCACTGATTACTCACTGCAGACTTCATAAGAGCCAACTAACATAATACAAAATCACTTACTGTACAAGGTTTGCTGTCATTAGGATGCTAAATGCTGGGATGTTCAGATATTCCAATTTAGAAGAAGAATTACTCGCGAAGAAACTGTATGGGAACCGGTGGGGGGGACCAAACGTCTTTTATGTCATTCTTGCCATTTCCGGGTCCTAAATGGCTGTCAAAGTGTACCAAATTTTCGGAACACCTACTCAGACGTCTCAAGTTCAGGTGAGATACATGATTTATGATCTACAATAAACTTACAGGGAGCAAGGAAGCGAGGAAGCAGCAGACCACTCGATGATGTAAACATACGGAGACATGGAAGTAATCACGGCACAGCGATAAATAGTTTGTCTGCGTTAGCATTTATAATAACAATATCACTAAAACTTGGTTAATATTCAAATCACGAAATGTAAATGGAGTATTGTTGGCGGTTTTTGAATGGCTATGTATCGGATTTTATAAGCGAAATAGAGGACCTCCATTTGCCTCCGCTGTAAGTGGACTTTAATTTGTGTTTATTTAATATTTACAATGTAAGAAAAAAAAATACATCCATCGTCATGTCTTTCATAATGATTGTGAACGATAGGCAAAATTTAAAAAAAAAAAGTGCTGTTTCTCTTTATTAAGATGGGTGATGATAATTACTGCGAGAGCCATAATACATGTAAATCTTCTCTTATGGTTTATCTTTTCAAATGGGGGTCTGTGGAGCTAATGAGTGTTAATTTAATACTTACCTTTGATGTAGCCAGCTAATTTTGCCGTGTCGCTTGTCGTGTACCTTGCAACAATTCTCTGGGGATAACTTCCCTTGTAGCTTAGCTACATTTAATGCAGAGTACCTAGTAGCTTAGCTTACTACATGTTCCAAGTATAGCTCGCCCATCACTGTCCAATAGTACTTTTGGACAAGCACAATTCACCAAAATTTCCCGGCAGTTTCTGTACGCCAACTTGGTTGGCATCCATCCATATTCTAACGCTTGTCCCTCTCGACGTCGCGGGGGTGCAGGAGTCTATCCCAGCTGCATTCTGGTACGACTGCAAAATAAACCGCCATTGGGCCAAAGTAATTTGCCATTGCCAGCACTTTGATAAAGAAGGTGAGAAACACTATTGCACTCAAGAAAGAACTGGTAGCAAATTACAAAGGTGGCGTCTTCAACAAAAGGTCAAATTAATGTTAAATGTTCATTCATCATTTACAATATTTTGAATTGTTTTCTGCAAGTAAAACTTTCATTATTCTCTTTAGAATGTGATTTGTGTCTCAATGCAGAAATTCAATTTGCATGTTGTACTTCAATGAATTTCCATCACGGGATTAATAAAGGAAATGCATCTGCCAAGCTATTATTTAACTGCATTTTGAGAATATGCCATGGAACAGTCAAAAACCAGCTGCTGTCCAGAAATTGGACATGTTTGCGTTGTCACTCTCCAGCAGCCATAACTACAGCCCTGCAACCCAGCACATTAGAGGTGATATAATTGATGAACTGATGAAGTTATTATTCACCAAGGTCCAACTTCCATCACACAAACTCATCAAAGTGCAAGTCGGCCCACTTGGCTTGTGACCGTGTGCATGTGTTAGAAATTGGGTGGGCATTATAAGGGTTAGAGGTCAGGGGCTCTGAGCAGGTTCTCTCTGGGTTTAATGATTATTGGCTGGAGGTAAGTATGACACATACGCACATGCGCAACGAGTCACAGGCGCCCTGTTTGCACCGCCACTGTGAGGATGTGAGACATTTGTCTAATTAACAGATTGAGCCTATACACTGAGCACTTGTAGTGGCAAGGATAGCATGAGTCACACACATGCACTCTAAGGCACACCAGGAAACGGTCTGCGGAAACAATTTATTTAGAGCCGCTCATTTAGCTTTCAGAAGGCAGGATGTTGCATTGAGTCGATCACTTCCTGTTGTCGTATTTACCGAAGATATCTCCTCATGTACTTGAGAGTGGAGGATATCTGAGGTGAGTGCTCTCCTCTTCCCAGCACACTTAGGGCCTGATCCACCCAGATACAGATACCAAGCGCTAAACGGCATGTGCAAACAATACAATTCAGGGCCCGATTTACTAAAGGTGTGTGTGTACTAAAATACGTGCAAACTTGGAAGCACACGCACAGTTGATCTTCCAAACGTGTGCAAAGTGGATTGTGTCTTTTAAGTGAGCAGAATAGGGCATGTAATCAATTTTGTGTCTCTTTGTATTAATATGCAAAATATATTCTTCCCATCAAAACGCCCACAATACTGAGACGAGAAGATGCAAATATAATTATTTAGCACGCCCAATGTGATTTATCACCTCTCATCATCGTTTTGCAAGCACTTTTTTGCTTTTTTTATTTACCATGTGCATACTGACAGTCCCACACTACGCGTGTATGTCAATATGTTGGACGGTCAGAAATATAAAGTATTAGACATGCCGTCTATTCAGCAATATCGTTTCATAATGTTATAGCTGCTAGAAGACCTACGATAAATCACACTGTGTGTGCAGAATATTCATATTTGCATTTTCTCCTCCTAGTATTGTGATGATCCGCATATATTGTGCATATTCATGAAGACAGAAAGAGATTCAACCCTCTGTGCACACGTTTAGTAGATCAGCTCTGCGTGTGCTATCAAGTTTGCACATGTTTTAAAGCGCACAAAACTTTAGTAGATCAGGCCCTTACTTCGTTAACATTACAAGTGAGAGGGGGATGGTGTGAAGAGAAAAAAAACCCACCAACAATTCATGCACAAGAAGGTAGGGAAGCTTGAGGTTTTCAATGGCTTTGAATTGTACAAGGTTGTTTAATATATTGTTGTAGGTTTGACAGGTGGGGCAAAATATATGGAATTGCAGCAAAACAACTGTAAAAAGCTAAATAAATAACAATTAAAATAATTAAGTGAGCTAAGCCCATGTTTTGTGATGTATGTTGAAAGCAAATCCCATCTGTTCTTAGAGCCTATTGCACAAATAGCATCATTATGTTGCATTTTCAGTCAAATCATGCTTAAGAAGAACAGGGAAAAAAGAATTGCCTCCTTTTTCAAAGCAATTGTAAAAAAATATGTTTTATTTTTGTTTAGTTGTTTATTCTGTCGAGTGTCTTTGGCCAAGTTTATGGGAGAATGTCAGTCAGTTCTATGTCCTCTATATCTATGGGTGTAGATGGACTATTCAGCACCATGGACAGAGACGCAGACAAGCGCAGTCACTTGTTGGTTGTTCCCACACTCCAGCCCCTGTCCATTCTAGGACACACGTGTCATGATTTGTGACTGCAACACATTTGGGGAAAAAAATACATTAATCAAATATTTTCAATAAGTATTAAGTTCAAATTGTATTCTTACATTTGTAAAAGCATTTACTAAAAGGTCACATCACAATCCAACACACTTTACTTTTGTCACTGTTAGACTATGTTTATTGATTTAACAATATATGTATTATAGTGTTGTCAAATGATTATGTTTCTAATCGGATTAATCACATTTTTAAATTTGAATTAATCATGAGTAATCACAGGTGATTACGCAAATGCATTATTTAAATTAACTTAAAAAAGACCCCGATATTTAAGATGGGAATTGTTAAGATTTTGCCGATTCCGATTCCATTTTCAACTCTGCTTGACGATTCGGTTCTCTTATCGATTCTCATTTGCATAAAGGACAAACAAAAAAGTTATTCAGCGTTAACTTAGTTTAGAAGAAACATAAATATACCCTAACCCCAGAAAAACAACACTTGTTAAAATAAACTGTAATATAATTTTAAAAAATCAATAGTCTACTGTAGAAATTTTAAAAATATATATATTTTAATTATAGGGTTGTACGTTATACCTGTACTAGTAAAGCACTGGCATATTAATGCATCATAATCGGTAGTACAGCCTCTGAAAAGTACCAGTTCCTGTTTTTTTGTTGTTTTTTTATTAACAGGCATGACGCCGCGCCGTTGTCAATGTTGTGACATTGCTGGTTTTACGAGCAGAGGAGCATGTTCGGCAGCGCACACGGAATACTTAAAAGCAGACTGTGTTGACAGAAAAGGAAGAGTGGATACATTTTGGCTTGAAAAGTAACGTTAAAGGTGAAGCTATAACACTAAAACGCAGCTCTCCAAGAGGGGTTTTAAAACATGGTTAGCTATCAGTAAAAAAAATGGTTTCAATGTAGTTGCACTGATGTATGGAGGTGAATACTGAATGTAGATGCACATTCCATCCATCCATTTTCTACCGCTTGTCCCTTTCGGGGTCGCGGGGGGTGCTGGAGCCTATCTCAGCTGCATTCGGGCGGTAGGCGGGGTACACCCTGGACAAGTCGCCAGCTCATCACAGGGCCAACACAGATAGACAGACAACATTCACACTCATGATAAAATAAATGTGCAGTAAATGAGAGTGTGTCCATGGTGATGCCCCATAGAGCACACGCAAATCCTCATTTAAAAAAGGCGGTCAGCACCACTTTTCAATTGCACACGCAGTCTTAGTAAATCACACACAACACACCCCCGAATAGTACAGGCTGTTTTATAGATTGGACAAGCTGTTTAGTGCGTGGTATTTGGATATTAGTAAATTGGGACCTTTGTTGCTAAATCTGGCGACTTTCCATGTCCTCTTGACGACTTGTTTGTAAACAGCTACTATGACAAACAAAACAAAACTTGTTTCCGGTGTTATTGGAGACTTTTCTTGTGTCTTGAAGACTCTGAGGCGCAGGCACGCTGCAGTTACTATCCTCAACAAGCAATGGCGCATGCTGCAGTGAGCCCTTCCCCCATTCTAAAGCACTCACAGCCAGTCAGTCTGCAGAGTGGAGACCCTCACCACTCAAAGTCCGGACTGCAAATGAAATGCGCATGTGCAAATCTGCTGTTGTTTTCAAGAACAAAATAGAAATGTAAATCTTTTTTCAATGTCATGCCACGCTAAAATAATTCACTGCAATGTCCTAATCCCAATGGTCATGTTAATGAGCCAGTCAATAGATGAGACTCATGTCACAATCCTCTAAATCAGTGGTTCTCAACCTTTTTTCAGTGATGTACCCCCTGTGAATTTGTTTTTAATTCAAGTACCCCCTAATCAGAGCAAAGCATTTTTGGTTGAAAAAAAGAGATAAAGAAGTAAAATACAGCACTATGTCATCAGTTTCTGATTTATTAAATTGTATAACAGTGCAAAATATTGCTCATTTTTAGTGGTCTTTCTTGAACTATTTTGAAAAAAAGATAGATTTTTATTTATATTTATAAAGGATTTTTTAATTGTTGCTATTTTTAGAATATTTAAAAAAAATCTCACATACCCCTTGGCATACCTTCAAGTACCCCCAAGGGTATGCGTACCCCCATTTGAGAACCACTGCTCTAAATATCCGGCCGGTTGGTCTTTTTAATCTGGGCCGCCAAATATTAGAACAAAATTAGGTAAAGATCTGTTTTGAGAATTGCCAAAACAAAACTGATACTAGACTTTGATGCACTGACAAAAAAAGGGTGATCAACAACAATGCTCCCACTGAAGGAGAATGTAAGCATAAAACTTCTAATACCATTTGTGTTTCTTTGAGGTTCTCATACAATATTGTTGAAAATATACAGTACACGCCAAAAGTTTGGACACACCTTCTCATTCAATGAGTTGTATTTATTTGCATGACTATTTACATTGTAGATTGTCACTGAAGGCATCAAAACTATGAATGAACACATGTGGAGTTATGTATAACTGAAAACATGTTTTATATTCTATTTGTTTTTTTTCAAAATAGCCACTCTTTACTCTGATTAATGTTGTTACCCTTTCTTGTAAATCACTCTCCAGCTTTTGTGCCACTTCCGCGCTGTACGTGGTGAGGTCACGCACGCCCACCTCACAGCAGTCGGTTGGGGAGTCTTTGACAAAACAGGCAAATGATTTCCAAACCCTGGAAGCCGGTTCTAAACAAGAGCGGGTTTTTGATTCCCATCCCTATCGATATTTGGACACAAATGCAATTTTATTAGGGATGTCCGATAATGGCTTTTTGCCGATATCCGATATTCCGATATTGTCCAACTGTTTAATTACCGATACCGATATCAACCGATACCGATATCAACCGATATATGCAGTCGTGGAATTAACACATTATTATGCCTAATTTGGACAACCATGTATGGTGAAGATAAGGTACTTTTTAAAAATAATAATAAAATAAGATAACTAAATTAAAAACATTTTCTTGAATAAAAAAGAAAGTAAAACAATATAAAAACAGTTACATAGAAACTAGTAATTAATGAAAATGAGTAAAATTAACTGTTAAAGGTTAGTACTATTAGTGGACCAGCAGCACGCACAATCATGTGTGCTTACAGACTGTATCCCTTGCAGACTGTATTGATATATATTGATATATAATGTAGGAACCAGAATATTGATAACAGAAAGAAATGGGGGGAGGGAGGTTTTTTGGGTTGGTGCACTAATTGTAAGTGTATCTTGTGTTTTTTATGTTGATTTAATTAAAAAAATAAAAAATAAAAATAAAAAAAACGATACAGATAATAAAAAAAACGATACCTATAATTTCCGATATTACATTTTAACGCATTTATCGGCCGATAATATCGGCAGGCCGATATTATCGGACATCCCTAAATTGTATTGTCAGAAAGTCATCCAGAAACCTTTTTTCAAGAAATGTTTTACTTTAATGCAAGTCATGTATATCTGCTCAAAACTTGGTAACAGTTTGATCTAAAGTCCCTTTGTGTTGTATTTTGGAGTGAAATGTGCCAGTCAAAATGAATTGTGTGATTAATCTGTGTCCATACAGTAAATGATTAATCTGATATTTTTTGTGATTACCGTATTTTTCGGACTATAAGGTGCACTTAAAATCATTTCATTTTCTCAAAACTCGACAGTGCGCCTTATAACCCGGTGCGCCTATTGTAAGGAATCATTTTGGTTGTGTTTACCGACCTCGAAGCTATTTTATCTGGTACATGGTGAAATGATAAGTGTGACCAGTAGATGGCAGTCACACATAAGAGATACTTGTAGACTGCACAATGACTCAAGTAAACAACACAAACATTGTATATGTTCCGTTGAAAATATAGAACAATACACACGGCACTCAAAACTCTATCAAAATGTTTTAGTATGACTTTGGTAAGCTATGAAACTGCACCGCTTGATGGATTGTACTGTGCTTCAACATACAAGTATTAGTATGGTGTGTGTATAAGGTAAGATATATCTGGCGTTTTGTTTCGTAATATTATGCAAAAAAGACTTTTCTTACCTTCTGGTACCTGCTGATCTGTGTTTGGGATCTGCATAAATCCTGAAAATGTGCGCGCATCCGCCTTTGTAGTCTGTGGCTACACCCTAGTCAATAAGCTTCTTTTTTTTCTCTATCGTCTTGTTATGGGACATTCATCCTCTGCTGTTGCAATTTCTAATATAAAGTAGTGTAAAGTTCTTACTTATATCTGTCAGTAAACTCGCCATGACAGCGCTAAAACATACCGGTGTAGTGAGTTTACATTATTTACCCAAGAAACTTTAGTTATTAGAGAGTTCCGGTCGGACGGGTTTTCACGGTACACATTTTTGGCGTTGTTATTGCACTAGTGAGCTACAAATGAGGAGAAGTTGCTCCGTTATTGATTTAAGTAAAGTCTGAATGTCATTAAAACAGTTAGCGCCATCTTTTGACACACAAAGATGACAGAGAAAAGACACTGCTGAAGGTGAGCCACGTAAATAAGACCGCCCTCAAAACGGCGCATCCTGAAGCGACTGTCAGAAAGCGTCTTGAAGATGGTCTGTAAAACATAATCTATGCAACATTTTGACCAAAGACCATGTTATGTAGACCACAAGGAAGTGTGTTCCATTTAGAAAAAAAAAAAATAATAATATGATCCCTTTAATGCGCCCTATAACCGGTGCGCCTTTTGTATGAAAATAGACCTGACTATTAGACTTCATCATCAGTGCGCCTTATATTCCGGTATGCCCTATGGTCCGGAAAAATACGGTAATCACATGAGTTAACTTCTTATTTTTGACAGCCCTAGTTTATTATTGTGCATTTGGTTACCTTGTGTAACATTTGGTAACGTGCGGACAGAGGGCCATTTGTAAAGACAAAATAAACACATCCCGGAGTAGAACATTACACCAAAAAGAAAGAAACAATGGAACTGGCTCAACTCACAAATCAAACAAAAATTTAAAATGAAAACCAAAATGGGCGACAACCTGTACGTCTTGCTTTGTGATCTTTGTGTATCCTGTAATGATGAACATGTGTATACATTTCTTGCAAGATATGGTACATTTTTTAGTGTGCTTAAACACTTACAGACTTAAAGGCTTTAGTCGGCGGGGTGATAATAATATTTGTAAAGACTAATAATTATAATACTTATGTAAATAATCCAAGAGGTTAGATTAGATATTACATTAATTTACTTTATCTATAGCACAAAGCTAAATTGTGGATGTTTTGTTTTAATAGTTTAGCATATATTGACCTACATTTGTTTTCGTTTAGTATCTTTAATGTACAAAGTGGATCAGAGTAGCACCCCGCATTATTAATTTGTTTTTTATGCAACCCTTGCTGAAAAAGTTTGGACACCCCTGCATTGGGTGAGGTGCAATTGTGTCCGTCTAAAAACAACAATAAAAATAACAACACAAAAAATATGTCATCCTCAATAAAGACTATTGTGAATTCAACTAACAATTAAATTACCGCTTCTTTTTTCTTTTGGATTAATTTTTCTTTCTTTGGATCGTGCATGTGTGCCTTAAGTCTTAAGTACAATAAGCCGTGTAGGTCTCTTCTGTTAGTATGCGTCATGTCACCAGTGCAAACTTTAAGACACACTAGGTTCAGATATTTGTATAAAACTTAGTAGTTATTAGTACTGTTACTTTAATATGCTCTAATATCAAAAACATTGAAATTTAATGATTTGGTGCATTTGCAAACAGCTAAAGTTACACACAAAGCAAACTATAACCTGATACCCAACAGTTATTCTCAACAAAATAATATAAATATAACCTTAAGGGAAAACTGAACGTAGAACATCTGTATGCACGTACAACACTTAGGACCTTTAGCATATCAGTATGTGGAATTACATTTTGGAATGGATTAAACCACAGGTGTCAAACTCAAGGCCCGTGGGCCAGATCATTTCATCTGGCCCGCAAACACCTAGAAATAATATGTGTCAATAAAGTACTTAATATTTTCTCACTAAATGTAATTGATTTTTTTCACTTTGACAGAAAATATATATGTACTGCTTGAAATTGCATACCTTTTAAACTTTAATAGTATCCAATATTGCAACAAACATTACAGTGTATTATTATTACTTTTGTCTAAATAAAAATAAATTAAAAATACTTAACTTTACAGCAAACTACCCATCAAAATAATATAAATGGCAATACATTTGACGTTGTTCTTTACAGCATATTACTGTAAATTGAAAAAAACTACTGCTGTTCTTTGCTCTAAAATTCTGTTGACTGAGCTGCCAGTTTTTGACTGTAAAATCTACCATTGTTGTTTTTAACGGTGTATTACTGTAAATTGAAAAACGGTACATTTGTTTTTACGGTAGAAAAACCGGCAGCTAAGTTGCCAGCATAAAAAAAGAACATGTACTGTTTTTCCATTCACAGTATAATGTTGTAAAAACCGATGTACATTTAACACAAATATTATGGCAAATAAACTGCAAGATTTTCCGTAAAAAAAAACAACAAAATAACAGTGGTACTATTTTTATATTTACCGTAAAATGTTATAAAAAAAAAAAAAAGGGAAAAAAACACTATATTTTACAGTAAAATTTTGTAAATGTAAAGTTTTTACTTTAAAATCGACAGTCTACTTAAAACTATTTATTTGGTTTGTAATTAAATCCAGAGGCAAATTCATACATTATTCACTGTTACAAGCGGCCCTCTGATGGCAGCCATAACTGTGATGTGGCCCTCAATGAAAACCAGTTTGACATCCCTGGATTAAGCAAATAAGTCATCAATGTACTAATAAGATCCAGTTTAAGAAACTCTTCAAACTTAAAAAGTTAACAAAGTACAAGGAAGAAGAATTATGATAAACACGTTATACTTTATTGATAAATTATGTGAATTACAAGTTATTTATCTATTCAGGTAAACTTTGTTGATTTATTTTATTTATGTCAACTTTATTGATTTATTTAGTTGTTTGTGTTACACATTTAGTACAGGATCTGACCAATTGTGTTAGTGATTACTAAGAAGCGTAAAAGGGCTTCTTTCAACTCCTTTTCGGACATGTTGAAGTGCGAAATTGTTAATATGTGATGAACTATATTGGTAATTATATGCATATTTGAAATAGATTCATAAATTGTTTGTCTTTTGTTGTTCCCTGTTATGAAGTGTTAATGAGTGACTTTTAAATGTGCTCTATTAATTAAAAAAAATATCCATCCATCCATACATCCATTTTTCTACCGCTTGTCCCATTATTGCTAAAGTAGTCTATAGTGTCCATCCTCCCATAATTAGTAGATTATAATTCATTCATTAAAAAAATGCATTTACTATACTAGGGGTATATTTTTTAGAAATAAATCCCATTTGCTAATCAAGTCAAGCAGCAAGAGTAGAAACTGCTCTATTTCAGTCCCTCACATGACGAATCACTGGACGAGGCTATTTTGAACCCTCAGGACTGTGGACTTTATGGCCTACAAGGAAGTGAAAAATTGTGTTTCAAAATTCAACTCATTACTTTCTCAATAGTTTGCCTTGCCTAAAGGAAACTCTGCAAGAACTTAGCCTTGCTGAGCTTGCCGATAAAAAGTGCATCTGCACAGGGAAAAAAGAGGATATCCTCAAATTGGGGGGAAAAAACATCTCGTGTGCAGTGATGCTCCTCGGTGCTTGTACAAAACATATCATTTCTACAATAATTCATTTTCCAACATCTTAAAAACATGACTGCACGTGAGCTTGGTTTGATTGAGTTGAAAAGCTTAAGGGGCCCTGACCTCAACCACATCAAACACCACCGGAATAAGATACAACACATTGTGAGTGGTTACACATTCAGTGACCTTTGACCTTTTTCAGTCTGTAAACATTCTTCAGTATCATGAACAAGGTATTTAATCAAGAATGATTTATATGATCAGTAATGGCTTGGTACCTTGCTCTGTAAAAAACTGTGACTTTGATGCAACTTTTAAAAAAACTGAGCCAATATTTTTGTGAAATGTTTTTTTGTTTTTTTTAAGTTGGCCAAATGTGTATAATAGGTTGGTAATAAGTGGAAAATGCAACACAATTAAGTTTAATAAACATGAAAGAAAACAGCAAATGAATTACACTTGACCTAATTACAATTTATCCATACGTTGGTGAACCTTTGTGTAATTAACTTGACAATGCAACAAAATTTAAGTAGAATTTCCAAATAGTTTTTAAGAAATGAAGTTTGACCAATATGAAAGACGGCAGCAAATTAATTACAGTAGACCTGATTATAATTACTAAATTATGACCCAAAAAAATGCTTGCTTAATTTTAAAAGTAGACAGTTTTCAAGTTTTGCTTGGATACAAAAATGCTTAATACATCAATTATAATTCACCTTGGAAACATGTTTGCACTAAAAAAGGTATTTTAATTTTATTGTGCAGTGACAATGAATGGCATGTTATTCTATTCAACTAACTGTGACCCCTGTTTCCTCAGTGAAGAAACATTTTAATGAGCAACTTATGAACAAGACAATGCTTAATCATAACAAACATACATTTTGGAGGTGCAACATTTAAAAAAAATAAAAAGTCAACTTGCAACTGCAACTTAGCCAATATTTTTGTGAAATGTTTTTTTGCTTTTTTTAAGTTGGCCAAATGTGTATAATGGGTTGGTTATAAGTGGAAAATGCAACACAATTAAGTTTAATAAACATGAAAGAAAACAGCAAATTAATTACACTTGACCTAATTACAATGTATCCATACGTTGGTAAAATTTTGTGTAATTAAGTTGACAATGCAACAAAATTTAAGTAGAATTTCCAAATAGTTTTCAAGAAATGAAGTTTGACCAATATGAAAGACGGCAGCAAATTAATTACAGTAGACCTGATTATAATTACTAAATTATGACCAAAAAAAATGTGTGCTTAATTTTAAAAGTAGACAGTTTTCAAGTTTTGCTTGGATACAAAAATGCTTAATAAATCAATTATAATTCACTTTGGAAACATGTTTGCACTATAAAAGGTTTTTTAATTTTATTGTGCAGTGACAATGAATGGCATGTTATTCTATTCAATTAACTGTGACCCCTGTTTCCTCAGTGAAGAAACATTTTAATGGGCAACTTATGAACAAGACAATGCTTAATCATAACAAACATACATTTTGGAGGTGCAACATTTAAAAAAAATAAAAAGTCAACTTGCATACGAGCAGTGCTGAAAACGGGACAAAATACAGTGGAAACGGAAAGTATTTACAGCACTTCACTCTCTCCAGCTTTTGTTACATGCAGCCTTATTCCGAAGTGGAATTTAATCATTTGCATTCTCAAAATTCTACAGACAATACCCCATAATGACAATGTAAAAAATCACATGTATTCACAGCATTTGCGCAATACTTTGTTGATGCACCTTTGGCAGCAATTACAGCCTCAAGTCTTTTTGAATACGATGCCATAAGCTTGGCACACCTATCTTTGGGCAGTTTTGCCCATTCCTCTTTGCAGCAGCTCTCAAGGTCCATCAGGTTGGATGAGAAGCGTTGGTTTTCATCCAGGATGTATCAGTACATCGCTGCATTCGTCTTAGTCTAGTCAGGGAGGTGACCAAGAACCCGATGGTCACTCTGTCAGAGCTACAGTAGTCCTCTGTGGAGAGAGGAGAACCTTCCAGAAAGACAACCATCTCTGCAGCAATCCACCAATCAGGCCTGGACGGTAGAGTGGCGAGACTGAGGCCATTTCTTCATCACAGTTTGCCAACATGCACCTGAAAAACTCTCAGACCATAAGAAACTAAATTATCTGGTCTGATGAGACAAAAACTGAACTATTTGGTGTTATTGTCAGGCGTCATGTTTGTGTCATGATCCATGGTCCGGATCATGTTTTGTTTAGTTATGCTGTTAGTTTTGGACTTCCTTAGTTCCTGGCTTCACTTCCTGGTTTTGTTTTTTTTCCATGGTTACTCATTAGTTTCACCTGTTCCACGTTTGGACTCACACACACCTGTCTCACGTTTTCACATTTTGAGTCACGCACCTGCTGTCACTATTATTTAAGCTCCCAGTTGCCAGGCTGTCTTCCTGGCAACATCACCTTCTCCGCACATTTATGCTCTGCCCACTTTCTGATCACGCGTCTTCATGCCAAGTTCTATGCCAAGTAAGTTTTTGTTTATTGTTCATAGTTTTGTGCCCACGTGCATGTCTTTTGTTTCATAGTCTAGTTTTGTACTTCCGCCTTTGTGCGCGCCTTTTGTTTTCATAGTCAAGTTTTTTTTACCTCCACTGTGAACGCCTTTTGTTTATTCCTTTTTATTGTCATTATATTAAATTATGTACTCACCTCCAAGCCACGTCCGGTCCACATCATTTGCACCACGGGAGAACAAATCACGCCATAGACCAAGTCTTGACAGATGTTGCCAGGAAAAAAGTTCTCCCGCAAAATTGGACGAGGGAGCGTGGGAAGTCCTGCGCGCTATGGAGGCGGAAACACTGCGCTTTTCCCCCAGGGAGCGCAGGGGGATGATGTGGGGGCCCGGAGGCAAGCTGGTGCCGATCGGCGCGTTGCTCCCGTCCCGGAAACGTCGCCAAGGAAGAGGAAAGACTTCCTTGAGTGGACAGGATGCGTCACTCCTGCGGGCTCCTCCCCCTCCGGGCGGAAATGGAAGTCAGCCAGCCTGGCAGCTCAAGGAGCACTCCACAGACCTGGAGATTTTTTTTCAAAATTCTTTACCCGGTCAATCACAGTCACCCAGTTTTCATGCCCCGCCCCCCAGGACTCAGGCCACGCCCATGTCACAATTTTTTTTTTCACCCACAAAAGCCCAGGTGGGGGGAAAGGAAAGACTTTTTGGACAGTTTGGAGGGGAGGATTTTGCCCCCCTTCTGACCTCCCTCCACCCACACCTAAAGAAGATGCCAGACCGCAGGGAGCGCGTCTGGTATCCGCTCCTTGAGGGTGGGGCTGGGGCCGGGAGCTGTGTTGGTGGGGTGGCTCAGCTGCACCCAACCAGGCAGCAACCTCCATCCCGGCCACCACCACCAGTCCGTCACCATGCCAAGCCACAGCCTCCAGCACGGCCGCCACCACCGGTCTTTCGGCCTGCCAAGCCGCAACCCCCAGCTAGGCCACCTGCACCGGTACCAGCACCACGCCAGGCACCGGTACCAGCACCACGCCAAGCACCGGTACCAGCACCACGCCAAGCACCGGTACCAGCACCACGCCAAGCTCCGGTACCATCACCACGCCAAACTCCGGTAGCAGCTCCACACCAAGCTCCGGTAGCAGCTCCACGCCAAGCTACGGTAGCTGCTCCACGCCGCCAAGTGCCGCCAGTAACTGCTCCATGCCACCAAGTGCCGCTAGTAGCTGCTCCATGCCAAGACTCAAGCCAAGACCCACCAAGCCAAGACTCAAGCCAAGACCCACCAAGCCAGGACTCAAGCCAAGACCCACCAAGCCAGGACTCAAACCAAGACCCTGACCCAAGCCAAGACCCTCCAATCCGCCAAGAACCACGCCGCCAAGAACCACGCCGCCAAGTACCGCCATGCCAAGACCCCCCAAGCCGCCAAGAACCACGCCGCCAAGACCCAAGCCATGACCCTCCAAGCCGCCAGGACCCAAGCCAAGAACCACGCCGCCAAGTACCGCCATGCCAAGACCCCCCAAGCCGCCAAGAACCACGCCGCCAAGAACCACGCCGCCAAGAACCACGCCGCCAAGTACCGCCATGCCAGGGCCCCCCATGCCAAGACCAGGACCCCCCATGCCAAGACCAGGACCCCCCATGCCAAGACCAGGACCCGCGCCAAGCTTCGCCGCCTGACGCCCCAGGCCAAGCTTCGCCGCCTGACGCCCCAGGCCAAGCTTCGCCGCCTGCTTCGTCTGCTGCACCCGCACCTGCGTTATCTGCTGCTGCCACGACGACAACGCGCCTGCCTTCTCGTCGGCCACGGATATGGCCGCTACCTGGTCGTCCGCCACGCCAAGTGCGCCGACCTCCTCGTCGGCCACGGATGTGGCCCTTCCCGGGTCGCCCACCTCGTCAGGTACAGCGGCGGTCTACGCGTCGCCGGCACCTGATTCTGCCCCGGTGGATTCGGGGACACGTGGTCTGGCGACCCACCGCCATGTCCCCCTCCCGCCCTCCCATGACTCTTGTTCATTTTTTTGGTTTTGGACATCTGGTATCTGTCCTTGAGGAGGGGGTTCTGTCATGATCCATGGTCCGGATCATGTTTTGTTTAGTTATGCTGTTAGTTTTTGACTTCCTTAGTTCCTGGCTTCACTTCCTGGTTTTGTTTTGTTTCCATGGTTACTCATTAGTTTCACCTGTTCCACGTTTGGACTCACACACACCTGTCTCACGTTTTCACATTTTGAGTCACGCACCTGCTGTCACTATTATTTAAGCTCCCAGTTGCCAGGCTGTCTTCCTGGCAACATCACCTTCTCCGCACATTTATGCTCTGCCCACTTTCTGATCACGCGTCTTCACGCCATGTTCTATGCCAAGTAAGTTTTTGTTTATTGTTCATAGTTTTGTGCCCACGTGCATGTCTTTTGTTTCATAGTCTAGTTTTGTACTTCCGCCTTTGTGCGCGCCTTTTGTTTTCATAGTCAAGTTTTTTTTACCTCCACTGTGAGCGCCTTTTGTTTATTCCTTTTTATTGTCATTATATTAAATTATGTACTCACCTCCAAGCCACATCATTTGCACCACGGGAGAACAAATCACGCCATAGACCAAGTCTTGACAGTTTGGAGGAAACCAGGCACCGCGCATTACCAGACCAATACCATCCCTAGATTGAAGCATGGTGGTGGCAGCATCATCTGTGGGGGTGTTTTTCAGCGGCAGGAACTGGGAGACTAGTCAGCATAGAGGGAAAAATGAATACAGAGACATGCTGGATAAAAAACAAAAAATGTTATCCAACTGAATGGAGCTTGAGAGTTGCTGCAAAGAGTAATGGGCGAAACTGCCCAAAGATAGGTGTGCCAAGCTTGTGGCATTGTATAAAAAAAAATACATGAGGCTGTAATTGCTACTAAAGGTGCATAACAAAGTATCAATTAAAGACTGCACTAAAAAATGTTTTTTTTTTTGAAAATTACAAAAACAAAAATTGGGACAAGGAGGATGGGATGTCAGTATGGGATGTCTGTAGAATTTTGTGTTATGGCGCATGTGCATACTGCCATTCCCTCCGCTGCTAGAGCAGCAAGAAGGTCCGCTGTGAGAGCAGCCGGACACGCCCCCGCGCGCCCTGCTCAGAGCGCGGCCACGCGCCTACACGGCCGCGGGCATCTGCAATCAGCGCATCTGGATCTGATGAGCCTTTAGCAGTATAAAGACCAATGCAGCAGACGATCCAGTGCCGGAACGTAGTTCTCTTTTCACAGTAAGCTTTGCGTCTCTGGCTCCTCTCCTGTGTCTGCTCTCCTTGTTCTCTTGCTCATTATGCTGAATTGTCCCTGTCATTTCCCTGTTCCCGCAGTATTCTCCATCACCTTAGAAGTGAGCTGTGCGCCTCACTTCTATGGATCTCCCTCTGGGCCCTGACTGCCTCCTTCGATCCTCGACTTCCCTCGCTTTGGACCCGGACCTCAGGACGCCTCTCTCCAGCCCCACGGACCTCACGCTTGGATCACGGACCTCTTTCTGCCCAGCCCCTTTGGACTTGTTCGCCTCTACAACCAACACGCACTAGCAACAAACTCCTGGTGAATACGATCTTGTTAATTCCTGCACATTATCTTGCATGCACACACATAGTAGCATACACACTCCACTCACTCATCAAAAGCTCAAAAAACCTTGTTGAGCGAGACTTCCTATGCCAAGCCGTCTCCTTCCTTCCCCCTCGTTGAACATAACATTTTGAGAACAAAATAAATGTATTTCATTTTGAAATAAGGCTGTAGCATAACAAAATGCACTGTAAATGTCTTAGCCAAAAGTATATTTTTCAGGCTGTTAAATGTTGATCTATAGCATTTGCCAGTTAAAAATATATAATTCCTCTATAAATCCATCCTCACCTCCTCCATCACAGTGTGGTTCCCCGGTGCCACAGCATGGACTGCAGCGCATCGTACGCGCTGCTGAGAAGGTTATTGGCTGCAAGCAGGGCCGGCCCGTGGCATAGGCCGTATAGGCAAATGCTAAGGGCGCCGTCCATCAGGGGGCCGTCCATCCTGTCAGGTGCCCAGGGAAGAAAAAAGAGAAAAGAAGATGAGGAGAAACGAGAAAAAGACAGAGGTAGCAGGTAGGTAACGTTAGCCTACATGAAATGATTTGTCTGTTACAGAATGTGATAGTAACCTGGCTTTTTAGCATTAAGCTAATGTTACATGATTCGGCAATTGCTAATCAATAAATAGCTAGTTCTGTTTTAACGTCGGGTTAATATTGTGGAGGGGGCTAAATTGTTATGGAAAATAATAATGTAACGTTAGGTAATTACAGTACTCCCACCTTACATTCCTCAGGGACATGTGTATTAGATCTTTTAAGCAGGTGTTTTTTGTTTACATTGTTATTGCCTTCTGGTTAGCTAATGTTTGCCCTGCAGGTAATAGTCACTTTTCCACCCCTTTATATATTAGGTATAGTTGTAAGCCTAGTTGTTAAAGTGCACATCATTAATGTTAATTAAACAATATCACATGAGAGGAAATGCTGTTTTTTAATTTGAGCACTGCTGTGATTCGGTTAAAGATAATCATAACATAAAATTCTCATATAATATGTTAATTTGCTTTCTTTAAGTAAAAAAAAAAGGTCAAAGACAAAGCTTTTCGGTTTCTTGTGATATACACTTCACTGCCGATGTGGGGGGGGGGGCGCCACCTAAAATCTTGCCTAGGGAATGGATTAAGCAAAGCAATCAAACAATGTACTAATATGATCCACTTCAAGAAACTCTTCAAACTTAAAGTGTTTACAAAGTACAAAGAAGAAGAACCATGACAAACATTCTCAATTTATTTCATCCATCCATTCATTCATTCTTAAAGTAATCTTACTTATCTCATCATATGAAATATGACTTTCTTCACCAATTATTATTATTAAATTCTTACTATTATTTATTTATTTATTTTTATTGTGATTACCTATGGAGTTTATTGTGAATAAATTGAGAACAGGAAGTGAATAAAAAAGTTTCAGCAACTGTTATGTAAAGAAAAGGGGTAGGATTAAATAAGCTCTGCTTCTTCCTACTCCTTTTCGAACATGTTGAAAAGAGAAACTGGAAATTGCGATGTATCATGTTGTATGCTTGCATGTTCGAAATAAACTCAAACTCTAGGGCGCCAGATTGGTTAGGGCCAGGCCTGGCTGCAAGCTCCCATCCCTCCAGGACCTGTTCTCCTCCAGGACCAGGAGGCGTTTGGGTCGGATCACAGCTGACTCTTCTCACCCTGGACACAAACTATTCTCCCCTCTCCCCTCAGGCAGGAGACTACGGTCCATCCAGACCCACACCTCCCACTACCTGAACAGTTTTTTCTCCTCTGCCATCAGGCACATGAACAATAACAAGATCTGGTAGCTCAGTTACAGCTCATTTTACCTATTGTGTGTTATATGTGTTTTATGTTGCAGGATTGCACCAAGAAAATTTCCTAGTTTGTGAACCCGTTCTCAAACAATGGCAATAAAAACAATTCTGATTCTGATTCTGATTCTGATTCTGATATAATGTATGTGAACGTGATGTGCTGATGTGAGGTTAATTGGTCTGGGAACTTTGACCCTGACAACTTGATAGCAGGTGTCAGAATCACATCAGTCTTGGTTATAATGAGGTTTGCTCAAAAGGTGTGCTCATTCATTCCATAAAAGTACAGTACGTGTCAGGTGGGACTGATCAACCACAAACCCTTTTCTGTAAAAGGGAAAGTGGATCTGTTAGCAGCTTACAGGTGATTGTGCACCTGGAACAGACTCATATCATTCACTGTCTGTCTTCCTCTGTGTTCATCAGCAGGTTGTCAGTGCGAGAGCCACCACTCATTACAGGCCAACATCTGCACACAATAAGCTGCGCATGAATACCAGCAGTGTTGCAGACATGAGCGACATGTCAGTGGAAGTCTTAATTACTGGTGGCCTGAGTAGTAGTGTGTTATTGCTGTGTAGCGTCTGCTGGGCGTGTCTGTCTTCGCCGCTCGTACCGCAAAGGCTCGGGGTAACCTAGCTTAACCCCTGACCCCGCTTTTCCCCCCTGCGTGACCCTGCCCCTTGCCCCCGCCTGAACCCCTTTTACCCCCTCTGCCCCTTCAGGCTTCTGGCAGAGATGGATGAGAAGGAGGCCGACAAGATCACACGCATTCTGCACCCCTCCTCAATGAAAACAAAGCATGTGGCGTTTAAGGACGATGGGGAGAGCCGATCTTTAATCTGACAGGCTGACAGGCCACAGACAGACCTGGGGAATGGCTGGAGAACACAGTGGTACCACACACGGAGGGGAAAGGGAGGGGCGCGTTGGGTAATAACGACTGATAGAGCTGTTCCTTTACATTCCTGCTGTTGTCCAAGTGAGCTGTAAATATTTGCCCAAGGCCCACAACATGCCTTTACCTCACTTCTGTGAGGTGATGATCCGAGCACCCCGCAGTAGTCTCAGGTGGCAGCCAGCGTTCCTTTATGCACTGTTTGGTTTACCCGAAAAGCACCTCCGGCTGTTTGTTTGCCCTCCAAGTGCAGAAGTAAAACATGGCCTTTCACTTTTACAACATGATATTGTGGGAATAATGGTGGCGATCTGGAGGAGGATGTAGAAGTGTGACCTGTCGGTCAGCATGTCTAAACAAAGTGGGAGTGGAGGGTCAGCATAGACAGACGCGACCTGATAAGCCTCGTCCAGGCCTCCGCCGGCCACTGTTTACTCTGCCAACATACCACGCACTTGTGTTCACTTCCCCGCAAGTTGATCTCAGGGATGCCGCGGGAAGAGGATGAGGGGAACATGCTGGAATGTTTTGACATTTTAAACTCTGCAATGTCACATCCAGTGGCACCAGATGCAAAACAATAACAATACTGAAATAAACTGCAACAAAAAACAGAGCAATAACAGTGCAATACATGTTCATAACATGGTCACTACTGCCTAGTTTCTCTTGTTATATTCTTATTTTTGCTGTTATATTTGTATTCTTATTGTTGCTTTTTATTTGTATTCGTATTATGTTTTCTATGTTATCTCCATTTATACCCCCATTATTTACTTTTTACTTTTTAAATTCGATCTCAATTCTGTACACTGCTGCTGGAATTTAAATTTTCCTGAGGGAACTCTCCTGAAGTAATCAATAAAGTACTATCTATCTATCTGTATATCTTTAAATTTAAAACAAATGGCAAGGCAGGGACTACTGCTAAGAAAAAATACCAATTATTGCTTAAGTCACTCGACGCTGAAAAATTTGCAACTTGAAGCCATGCTATTTCAACATAAATGGAGTGCTTACCCAAATAACCCGAGAAAAAACGTCCCCGGCCACCAAATGAACAACTGTCCATCAAGTGACTTACACTTTGATATTCTTCACGATAGATGCAGCTTATTACCCTTCAACTACAGTACATACGCTGTCTGGCTAGCTGTGTACAAACAAAACACAAAATGTGGGCTAATATTTTACAGATACTGTAATATGATTGTTCATATTTTTCCGTCAGTACATGCGCGTTGTGATGTGCATTACAAACTCAAACGTGTTTCGTGTTGACACAGTTTCTAGCTTATCTCATTCCGCAGCTAGCTTTCACGGCTAATACCGAAGCATGCCGAAGTGTTACTACGCTAGAAAACGAGTTCCTTAGTGTGCATTCTTACAATAACAATGTCGCTACATCTTGGTTATTATACAGGTTATGGAATTCGGATGCATTTTTAAAGTGATTTAGAGGTAATTGAGTGCCCCATTAGCGGCATTGCTAGCCACCAAGAATTAGTCAATTTCTTGTCTCTCATAATGACTGTGAACGAATTCCAAAAAAAAAGTGCAGTTCCCCTTTAAGAGTCATGCTGGACAACATGCTGACAGCTTTGGCTTGCACTTTTGACTCTCAATCTGTGTACTGGGGTTGGTTATAGGTATGATTCATTTGGTCCAGATATGTCTAACAAGTTACATTAAGGAACATTGTGTGGTTATATTTGCACATTTCCACAAATCTAAAGTCTATCCATCCATCCAATTTCTATGTTTGTCCCTCTCTGGGTCACTGGGGTGGCTGGAGCCTATCCCAGCTGCACTCGGGCGGAAGGGGGTGGTACACCCTGGACAAGCCTTCACCATATCACCGATAGACAGACAAAAATTCAAACACTAGGGCCAATTTAGTGTTGCTAATTTACTTATACCGAGGTGCATGTCTTTGGGGGTGGTCATGGAGAGAACATGCAAACTTCACACAGAAAAACACAGAACCCGGGGATCGAAACCAGGACCTTCACACACTAACCCCTGTTCCACCGGGTTCCCCCACACATATCTGAAGTATAACCATTAGATACAGACAGTTAGGTTATACTGCACATGATAGGCAACACATGGGAACTTCAATGAACTTTGATGACTTCCAAACTACTTTTCTAAGTTTGGACATTACTGAATTCCCAGTTTTCTTAACAAGCTGACAAAAACAGGATGATAAACACACACAAAGAAATTGTGGACTGTTCAGTTTGACTTAGAAGACGTTTCTGAGCAGGTTAGTTCATTAGTTCATCCTCACAGACTTAGATTGATCAAATCTACACTGGACTAGTTAAAGCCAGTCTAGGTATAGTCTGGACCAGACAAGATCGGCCAGTTTGGACATTTCCATTGGTCAGATCTAGATTGCCCCAGAATGGTTCTGGCCAAAATTGGTCAGATGTTGTCTGGATTATGTCAATCTAATTTTAAATCTGTGAGCATTAACTGATGAAACCTGCTCAAATGAAGAAAAACTGAACAGTCGCGATCGATCGAATGCCCTGAGAATACAAAGACTTGGATGAATGAAAATGTCCATAGACAGAAAGTAATTTACTACAAAACCTGTTAATATTAAATCCAAATTATACAGGAAAAAGTCAATGATACCATGTGGCCATTGATCATCATCAAAAAAATGTTTGGTTCGCTATTATTTTGGCTGTAATTAAGCTCATGAATCAGCAAGTTGCTAACAATGTCTCTAATGAGGGATCATGATAAAGTAACTGTGAAGGAAAGAGGAGAAAAAAAACACAAAAGGTGAATACAACAGCAGCTGAATGTCGATTTCACTGCCGGGATCTGGAAATGTGATGTGATTGAGAGGAGAAAAGGTGAGGCCTTTAATCCCAGGAACACCAACCTACCGTCAAGCATGGTGGTGGTAGTGTTATACTCTGGGCCTGTTTTTACTGCCAATGGAACTGGTGCTTTACAGAGAAAAAAATGGAACAATGAAAAAGGAGGGTTACCTCCAAATTCTTCCGGACAACCTAAAATCATCAGCCCGGACGTTGGGTCTTGGGCGCAGTTGGGTGCTCCAACAGGACAATGACCCCAAACACACGTCAAAAGGGGTAAAGGAATAGCTAAATCAGGCTAGAATTAAGGTTTTAGAATGGCCTTCCCAAAGTTCTGACTTAAACGTGTGGACGATGCTGAGGAAACAAGTCCATGTCAGAAAACCACCAAGAGAGAATGGTTGTGGTTGCTGTTGCAGGGGGATCTTTACTGGCCCCAGGCTGTCCGTGGACAGAGCACACATGCGTTTATGTGCAGACACTGGGAAACACAGGGCCCTAAAACCAAACAAGCACCTAATAAATTAAGCTGTTTAGTTATGAAATAATACCCAAAACATCCATAACAGAGATCTGTAAATAGTATTTTATGTCAATTGGAATAACAGACCTGGCAGGCCCAAACGCATTGTGAGGGTTTGCTGGGAACGTCTGGCAGAGTCTCCTGTCAGAGAGAGTTTCAATTCCCACCTCCGGAAGAACTTTGAACATGTCACGAGGGAGGTGCTGGACATTGAGTCCGAGTGGACCATGTTCCGCACCTCTATTGTCGAGGCGGCTGATTGGAGCTGTGGCCGCAAGGTAGTTGGTGCCTGTCGTGGCGGCAATCCTAGAACCCGTTGGTGGACACCGGCGGTGAGGGATGCCGTCAAGCTGAAGAAGGAGTCATATCGGGTTCTTTTGGCTCATAGGACTCCTGAGGCAGCGGACAGGTACCGACAGGCCAAGCGGTGTGCGGCTTCAGCGGTCGCGGAGGCAAAAACTCGGACATGGGAGGAGTTCGGGGAAGCCATGGAAAACGACTTCCGGACGGCTTCGAAGCGATTCTGGACCACCATCCACCGCTTCAGGAAGGGGAAGCAGTGCACTATCAACAACGTGTATGGTGAGGATGGTGTTCTGCTGACCTCGACTGCGGATGTTGTGGATCGGTGGAGGGAATACTTCGAAGACCTCCTCAATCCCACCAACACGTCTTCCTATGAGGAAGCAGTGCCTGGGGAATCTGTGGTGGGCTCTCCTATTTCTGGGGCTGAAGTTGCTGAGGTAGTTAAAAATCTCCTCGGTGGCAAGGCCCCGGGGGTGGATGAGATCCGCCCGGAGTTCCTTAAGGCTCTGGATGCTGTGGGGCTGTCTTGGTTGACAAGACTCTGCAGCATCGCGTGGACATCGGGGGCGGTACCTCTGGATTGGCAGACCGGGGTGGTGGTTCCTCTCTTTAAGAAGGGGAACCGGAGGGTGTGTTCTAACTATCGTGGGATCACACTCCTCAGCCTTCCCGGTAAGGTCTATTCAGGTGTGCTGGAGAGGAGGCTATGCCGGATAGTCGAACCTCGGATTCAGGAGGAACAGTGTGGCTTTCGTCCTGGTCGTGGAACTGTGGACCAGCTCTATACTCTCGGAAGGGTCCTTGAGGGTGCATGGGAGTTTGCCCAACCAGTCTACATGTGTTTTGTGGACTTGGAGAAGGCATTCGACCGTGTCCCTCGGGAAGTCCTGTGGGGAGTGCTCAGAGAGTATGGGGTGTCGGACTGTCTGATTGTGGCGGTCCGCTCCCTGTATGATCAGTGTCAGAGCTTGGTCCGCATTGCCGGCAGTAAGTCGGACAAGTTTCCAGTGAGGGTTGGACTCCGCCAAGGCTGCCCTTTGTCACCGATTCTGTTCATAACTTTTATGGACAGAATTTCTAGGCGCAGTCAAGGCGGTGAGGGGATCCGGTTTGGTGGCTGCAGGATTAGGTCTCTGCTTTTTGCAGATGATGTGGTCCTGATGGCTTCATCTGGCCAGGATCTTCAGCTCTCACTGGATCGGTTCGCAGCTGAGTGTGAAGCGACTGGGATGAGAATCAGCACCTCCAAGTCCGAGTCCATGGTTCTCGCCCGGAAAAGGGTGGAGTGCCATCTCCGGGTTGGGGAGGAGATCTTGCCCCAAGTGGAAGAGTTCAAGTACCTCGGAGTCTTGTTCACAAGTGAGGGAAGAGTGGATCGTGAGATCGACAGGCGGATCGGTGCGGCGTCTTCAGTAATGCGGACGCTGTATCGGTCTGTTGTGGTGAAGAAGGAGCTGAGCCGCAAGGCAAAGCTCTCAATTTACCGGTCGATCTACGTTCCCATCCTCACCTGTGGTCATGAGCTTTGGGTTATGACCGAAAGGACAAGATCACGGGTATTAGTGGCCGAAATGAGTTTCCTCCGCCGGGTGGCGGGTCTCTCCCTTAGAGATAGGGTGAGAAGCTCTGTCATCCGGGAGGAGCTCAAAGTAAAGCCACTGCTCCTCCACATCGAGAGGAGCCAGATGAGGTGGTTCGGGCATCTGGTCAGGATGCCACCCGAACGCCTCCCTAGGGAGGTGTTTAGGGCACGTCCGACCGGTAAGAGGCCACGGGGAAGACCCAGGACACGTTGGGAAGACTATGTCTCCCGGTTGGCCTGGGAACGCCTCGGGATCCCCCGGGAAGAGCTGGACGAAGTGGCTGGGGAGAGGGAAGTCTGGGCTTCCCTGCTTAGGCTGCTGCCCCCGCGACCCGACCTCGGATAAGTGGAGGAAGATGGATGGATGGATGGATGGAATAACAACTTGGTCGCTGCCTATCTTCATGAATGTTTTAGGGGTTCTCCCGAACACATCATTCCTGAGTTGATTCCAATCTCAGACATACCCCAGCGAGTATTTCAAGACGTGTCACTGAAGAGGTATTTCTTCATTCATATTTCTCACTCTCGTTGCTCGGGGGCGGTTGCGATAAGAGCGGGACGGTGCCTGATAACGCATTATCTACTGACTTAAGACGTTGACAGGAAACAAATTCCCAGGGACGACAAAAGCCTGGAATGTGCTACAAGGAGGGTTGTCTCCCACACTAACCCATAGAGACCTCCCCTCCTTTGCAGCCCCTTTACTCCCCCAACCCCTTTTCCCTCTGAAGGATGTTTTTGTAGGGTAATTGATGCAAAGGTGCTATTGATAAGAAAGAAAGAAACATCAAACCGGTTGAATCAAACCGCCAAAAGGGAGGATTTATCCGTCTTTCTCCCCCATTTCTATTCTCACGATTTCTGTTTTTCTTTTCTATAACCCCTCCTCCGTCAGTGTCTATTTCATCCCTGCTGGTGTGTTTTTGAGTGCACAATCGTGTGTGTGTGTGTGTGTGTGTGTGTGTGTGTGTGTGTGTGTGTGTGTGTGTGTGTGTGTGTGTGTGTGTGTGTGTGTGTGTGTGTGTGTGTGTGTGTGTGTGTGTGTGTGTGTGTGTGTGTGTGTGTGTGTGTGTGTGTGTGTGCATTCAGACCCCATAAACTTTTGGGAAACAAGCATAAAAGCCTAAAATGCAAATGACGTCTTGGATTATTTAACATCGTGTGTCCCTTGAATGGATGTTAGCGGGTCAAGGTTAATGTGAGGTTTAAGGCGTTCAGCTTTGGTTTGTGTCAAGAAAATAAAATATGGCAAAGATTGATGGCTGTGGTTGGAGCCGGAGAGGTTTTTAGTCATAGCTAAATAAGAAACTACAAAAGCATTTATGTCTGTTTCTAGTCAGGTCTCTGTCACGTAATCTTTTCAGGAAAGAATAATATATTTGCTCACTTTTATGTTCATTTAGTGACAGTGCAGGATATGTTTAAAGTCTGCACGTGCTAATGAATCAGACGAGGTGATAGAAAATTCAAAGCAGCCAAAAAGATTTAAGCCTTTCCACCTGGACCTTATAGGGCCTACGCCGGACAGACTTTGGCCTCTTTGCTGCAGACTGATGTCATAGGTCGAATTCCTGTGCAGAAGTAGGCCAGGGCCTTGTATGATAGCAGATTGCTGACTAATCATAGACAGCAAGCCAGGGAGGAGACAATGCTCAAGCTCAAAAGGAGCTTTGTATTGACATCCAGTGCCCTGATGCTGCTGGGGCCTCGCCATGCATGCTTGCGCCACACAAGCTGAGGCTGGGATGACTTCTCTGTGTATTTTTGTCTCCTATTTTCCCCTCGTATCAAAGACTTTGCTGGCCGACTAAAGTCCAACGCCAGTATGGATTGTGTTAATTGTTAGGCCGCCGAGCAAATCTCCAACGGTGGCCTCTTCAAGAGCCGAGATGCCTTTCCATTGTGAGAGGGGGGCGTATGGAAAACAACAACAACAAAAGGAAGGGGGTAGGGGACTGTCTGCTTATTGTTGTGCATGCGCTGTATGAGTGTGTCTATGTGTGTGTGTATTGCAGACGTGTTGTATAAGTCTGAAGTAACCCAGAGGGGGGTTTGGGCTTGCCTGCTCTTAGGGCTGGGCATGTTCCTCGAATACCGGCCCTGAAATTCCATGGCCCGGGGTCAGTTCTTTTATTTGTGATCCCACCTTGCACCATTCCCCGAAACACACACACACACACACAAATCATTGATTCCTGACCACGCAGGGGAGAGAAATAGCTATAACAAGTAAAGTATTTGCTCATAATGTAATACTTAAGCTCGCACTTAAGCAGGTTTGATGGAATTCGCTGCTGGCCGTCATGCATTGTAATGTAGATCTAGAAGATAAAACAAGTTCTTTCATGCCAATTTTGGAATTTGGTACAGGATTTGGTATCTCCGAAACAATTCGGGATATGTAAGGATTTTATCCACAGCGTTGCCTCAGGGAAGAAACCTAAACTAGTGAATATACAGCACACAAGTTCACACTCCAGACACGCATAGAGCAATTTAATTAAACAAATCTTACAAAGTAACGTGTTTGTTTTCCTCAATTTGTCTAGATTTTGAATACATTTTATTAATGAGAGAAACAATTATAAATTCTTAATTGTTATATATTTTTACAGTACAGGCCAAAAGTTTGGACACACTTTCTAATTCAATGTGTTTTCTTTATTTTCATGACTTTTTACATTGTAGATTGTCACTGAAGGCATCAAAACTATGAATGAACACATGTGTGTCATAATGTGGACTATGGCGGGTTTGTTTTTCCGAGATGCAATAAAAGTTGGAGCGGACATGGCGTGAAGTTGAAGACATATTTAATTTTAACACTCAAAAGGAACAATAAACAAAAGGCGCTCACAACGGAGGTAGAAAACTTGGCTATGAAAAACAAAACTACCACTTTGGTGTAAACTATGGACAGAAAACAAAACTTGCTAACTATGGCCTTAATAAACAATAACTTACTTGCGGACGAAAGGAGCAGCATGAACGATGGACATGAAACAGAGTGTCAGGAGTTTGATGTCGCCAGGCTGACTGCCTGGCAACTACAGGGTTAAATAGTGAAGACATGATTAAAGACAGGTGCGTGAGTCGTGAGGACAGGTGAAAACTAATGGGTTGCTATGGTGACAAACAAGAGTGCACAATGAGTCCAAACGTGGAACAGGTGAAACTAATGGGTAACCATGGAAACAAGACAAGGGAATGAAAAGCAGGAACTAAAAAGAGTCCAAAACCAAGTAGAACATAACTTAAACAAAACATGATCACACAGATATGACAATGTGGAGTTATGTACTGAACAAAAAATGGTGAAATAACTGAAAACATGTTTTATATTCTAGTTTCTTCAAAATACCCACCCTTTGGTCTGATTACTGTTTTGCACACTCTTGGCATTCTCTCCATGAGCTTCAAGAGGTAGTCACCTTAAAGGGTTTTTACTTCACAGGTGTCATAGTTTTGATGCCTTCAGTGACAATCTACAATAGTCATGAAAATAGTCATGAAAATAAAGAAAACGCATTGAAATGAGAAGGTGTGTCCAAACGGTTGGCCTGTGCTATATATATATATATATATATATATATATATATATATATATATATATATATATATATATATATATATATATATATATATATATATGTGTGTGTGTGTGTGTGTGTGTGTATATGTGTTAAATTATTATATTGTTAAATATAATCTCTTGTAAATAGCACATTTTTGGTGTACTTTTTATTTATTGTTTTTGCCCTCTTTTTTGTGCACTTGTGAGTGTGAGGTTATCTTTTCCCTTCCTTTTGTAATTGAGCTACTGTGTATAACAATTTCCCTTCCGGATCATTTAAGTTTGTCTAAGTCTATATCAAGAAATTAGAGAACATGTAGCAACTTTTTACCGTTCTTGCATGTCAGTGAAAAAATAAAGGTAATGCATGAAGACGTGCATATAAAATGACAATCAATAAGTGACGGGGTGAGTCATACAAAATTTTACCGCAAATATTTTCTGCTGCTTCCCACTTTGTCACCGACAACAGTATAATGGCTAAATTCCCCCAAAAATGCACACTGGAATATTAGTACTAGTTTTTGTAAGGCAGATGTACAGGCTTCGAATCCTGGTATTTCATTTCAGAAGGTTTAAAAACTTTAGGTTTTATTAATGTTATTTTTTTTATTTTGCACTTAACAGATTTTAAAAAATTAACAATTTCTTTACCTTTATTTTAGTACAAAACATGCATCAAATTTGATTTATCTTTGATTAAAAAGTATAAAAATCGTTTAACATCAATAAAAAAAAGGGTGAAAAAAAAGGTTGTAATGGGAAGGGAGGAAGGGGTCCAAATACAATTGTGCTTCGGGCCCCTGTTGAGCCTGATCGAGGTGATGGTGAAACATTGTTGTCAATGGTTCAAGATGATTGACAAACACAGGTGAATAAGGACGTTACTGGGAAGAAGGTTAATCGCCTTCTTGTAATAATGGGTGCGGAATTTGTTTCTTTTTTAGGTACCGACCAATGTCCGTCGGCACTACCAGGTACCAATGCACGTAAAATCCAACAATGCCAAATTTTGATGTATTAGCTGTATAATCACTCACCATACGGCAATAGATATCTGTCTATTATCTGACTATGTTAGCTGCTTCTCTTGGTTTATAATGTATATTTTCGGCTGGATCTGCTCTCTATTTTATGCTGCCCTTTTTTTGCTGTTGTTGTTTTTATGTTTTTTTTTGTAGCTGTTACATATACTGTAATATTCCCATCCATCCATTTTCTGCCGCTTGTCCCTTTCGGGGTCGCGGGGGGTGCTGGAGCCTAATATTATACATGGTAATTGGGATGTGTTATATGTTGTATATATTCTAAAAATGTAATATAATATAAGCAAATGAAATTGGGATAGGCTCCAGCACCGCCCGCGACCCCAAAAGTGACAAGCGGTAGAAAATGGATGGATGAATATATCAGGAAATATTATATACTGTACATATAATATGTAAATATTACATATATGTTATATTTTATATTGCTACTATGGTACATTTTTGTCTATTTAATACCTGCATTATCCTTTCCATCCTTACCCTTTCCAACCTTTGAAACTGAGCTACGGTGTGGAACAATTTCCCTTGTGGGTCAATAAAGTTTGTCTAAGTGTAAGTCTAAGTCTAAGTCTATTTTTATAGTGATTTAGTAGAAGCTACACTACCGTTCAAAAGTTTGGGGTCACCCAAACAATTTTGTGGAATAGCCTTCATTTCTAAGAACAAGAATAGACTGTCGAGTTTCAGATGAAAGTTCTCTTTTTCTGGCCATTTTGAGCGTTTAATTGACCCCACAAATGTGATGCTCCAGAAACTCAATCTGCTCAAAGGAAGGTCAGTTTTGTAGCTTCTGTAACGAGCTAAACTGTTTTCAGATGTGTGAACATGATTGCACAAGGGTTTTCTAATCATCAATTAGCCTTCTGAGCCAATGAGCAAACACATTGTACCATTAGAACACTGGAGTGATAGTTGCTGGAAATGGGCCTCTATACACCTATGTAGATATTGCACCAAAAACCAGACATTTGCAGCTAGAATAGTCATTTACCACATTAGCAATGTATAGAGTGTATTTCTTTAAAGTTAAGACTAGTTTAAAGTTATCTTCATTGAAAAGTACAGTGCTTTTCCTTCAAAAATAAGGACATTTCAATGTGACCCCAAACTTTTGAACGGTAGTGTACATTGCTAGCCACCAAGAACGAGACGATTTTTAAATGTTAGAAAGTGAAACAAAAAACAAAAACACGTGTTTCTTCTTGTCTCATAAGGATTGTGAACGAAAGGGAAAATTTCCCAAAAAAGTGCACTTCCCCTTTAAATACAATGAAGTCCCACAAGATTTACTAAAATGATGGTGGTTTGGATATCTGTCTGACTCTAGTGCATGCACAGTCTTTAAAAAAGTAAAATAAGGTTAAATCCAACATGTGAACTGTTTAACTTTAACTCCACTGAATTATGAAACCACCATTCAACCTTCTCATTGTACAGTTGTTGTTCCAAAAACAATTGCATTACGTAAAGTGGATAAAATGGCAAAACATTTGGATCGCGTTTGTTTCAAAAGCAAAAATATGATTCACACAAAAAAAAAACACAATTGTTGGCAAATGGTGCTTCTTCTGAGCCAGTGTGGATGACAGTGCTGCAGGCGCTCCGTGAGGTCCGGGGGCACGGTTTTAAAGCTTGACTTGTAGCCAACAGCACCTGCAACTGATCCAGTTGCAAAACAATGCACAGCCAGCACTTTTAGTCCGGCGAGCCTTCTAATTTCTGCGAGGGAGAAGGACGCACTATGTCCTGCCAAAAGGTGCCGAATGGCAGGCGAGTAGCTTGGGGATGGAAACCACCTTTCTCTGCTATTAATGACACCACAGGGGAGTTCTGCAACGGGTCGTGTCAGGACAGCATGTTCATCTCTTTTACAAAGGAATTCGATCCCCTTTAAAACAGTCCATAAACTACCAATGTCACTGGATTCAAAGCAAGAAAACGATGTTGTTATCATGACATTTTTCATCACTGACGTGCCGGTCATTTATATAGTCGATGTAATTTGATATGTTGTTGTTGTAAATGTCACATATAGGGCAGCAGGCTACATCGCAGTCTGGGTCCTGAAACACTTGCGGGGCCGAGGCATCTAAGGACAGCCAAGGCCATATTGAGAACTACATGACCGCAAATGGAAAACAAGCTGGAAATAATGGCTTCTCTAACAAGGACCATGCATTTACTAACATTAGGAAAACCTGGCTTCGAGGCAATAAAATGTGTTCATTGTGTAATCTGGTACATATGATCAGTATGCCTAGGGTCAACATATTCTATGGAATTTGTAATAAATGGACTTGCCAAAAGTGTCGTGGGTAATTAAGATCTCATTAATTCCTCTGGAGGATGGAAATGGTCTCTGTTCAGAATTTAGATATGTTTTATAAATTGTTTATACATACACTATATTTCCAAAAGTATTTGGCCACCTGCCTTGACTCACATATGAACTTGAAGTGCCATCCCATTCCTAACCCGTAGGGTTCAATATGATGTCGGTCCAACTTTTGCAGCTATTACGGCTTCAACTCTTCTGGGAAGGCTGTCCACAAGGTTGTGGAGTGTGTTTATAGGATTGTTCGACCATTCTTCCAAAACTGCATTGGTGAGGTACACACTGATGTTGGTGGAGAAGGCCTGACTCTTAGTCGCCGTTTTAATTAATCCCAAAGGCGCTCTATCGGGTTCAGGTCAGGACTCTGTGCAGGCCAGTCAAGTTCATCCACACCAGACTCTGTCATTTATGTCTTTATGGACCTTGCTTTGTGCACTGGTGCTCAGTCATGTTGGAAGAGGAAGGGGCCCGCTCCAAACTGTTCTCACAAGGTTGGGAGCATGGAATTGTCCAAAATGTTTTAGTATCTTGGAGCATTCAAAGTTCCTTTCACTGTAAGTAAGGGGCCAAGCCCAACTCCTGAAAAACAGCCCCACACCATAATTCCTCCTTGACAAAATTTCACACTCAGCACAATGCAGTCCGAAATGTAGCGTTCTTCTGGCAACCTCCAAACCCAGACTCGTCCATCAGATTGCCAGATGGAAAAGCGTGATTCATCACTCCAGCGAACGCGTCTCCACTGCTCTAAAGTCCAGTGGTGACGTGCTTTACACCACTGCATCCCACGCTTTGCTTTGGACTTGGTGATGTATGGCTTAGATCAGGGGTCGGCAACCCGCGGCTCTAGAGCCGCATGCGGCTCTTTAGCGCCGCCCTAGTGGCTCTCTGAAGCTTTTTCAAAAAATGTATGAAAAATGGAAAAAGATGAGGGGAAAAATATATATTTTTAGTTTTAATATGGTTTCTGTATGACAAACATGACACAAACCTCCCTAATTGTTATAAAGCACACTGTTTATATTAAACATGCTTCACTGATTCGAGTATTTGGCGAGTGCCGTTTTGTCCTACTAATTTTGGCGGTCCTTGAACTCACCTTGTTTACATGTATAACTTTCTCCGCTTTCTAGGACGTGTTTTATGCCACTTCTTTTTCTGTCTCATTTTGTCCACCACACTTTTAACGTTGTGCGTGAATGCACAAAGGTGAGTTTTGTTGATGTTATTGACTCGTGTGGAGTGCTAATCAGACATATTTGGTCACTGCATGACTGCAAGCTAATCGATGCTAACATGCTATTTAGGCTAGCTATATGTACATATTGCATCATTATGCCTCATTTGTAGCTATATTTGAGGTAATTTAGTTTCATTTAAGTCCTCTTAATTCAATTTATATCTCATGACACACTATCTGGTTTTGTTGGTTATTGACTTGTGTGGAGTGCTAATCAGACATATTTGGTCACTGCATGACTGCAAGCTAATCGATGCTAACATGCTATTTAGGCTAGCTATATGTACATATTGCATCATTATGCCTCATTTGTAGCTATATTTGAGCTCATTTAGTTTCCTTTAAGTCCTCTTAATTCAATTTATATCTCATGACACACTATCTGTATGTAATATGGCTTTTAATTTGTTGCGGCTCCAGACAGATTTGTCTTTGTACTTTTGGTCCAATATGGCTCTTTCCACATTTTGGGTTGCCGACCCCTGGCTTAGATGCAGCTGCTCGGCCACAGAAACCCATTCCATGAAGCTCTCTGCGTACTGTACATGGGCTAATTGGAAGGTCACATGAAGTTTGGAGCTCTGTAGCAACTGACTGTGCAGAAAGTCACTGACCCCTCTCTGTCAGTTTACGTGGCCTACCACTTTGTGGCTGAGTTGTTGTTGTTCCCAAACTATTCCATGTTCTTATAATAAAGCCGACGGTTGACTTTGGAATATTTAGGTGCGAGGAAATTTCACGACTGGATTTGTTGCACAGGTGCCATCCTATGACAGTTCCATGCTGGACATCACTGAGCTCCTGAGAGCGGCCCATTCTTTCACAAATGTTTGTAGAACCAGTCTCCATGCCTAAGTGCTTGATTTTATAAACCTGTGGCCGGGCCAAGTGATTAGGACACCTGATTCTGATCATTTGGATGGGTGGCCAAAGACTTTTGGCAATATAGTGTATATCGTGCACATTGGCACCGCATCTGAGTGAGCTCAGTTTCCCAGAGAAATACAATTACGGTGTGATTACGTGTGAAAAAAAAACAGATAATAGGATGGGTGTGATGTGACATATGAAGTAAAGAAGTAAAGGGTCGATGTCAACATTTTCTTTTCCAAATAGCTGTAAGTACTTTCTGGAGTAACAAGATATGACACAGGTGTCGACTAATAGAATGCTCGTCATGTTTCACCCACAGGTACACCTAAATGTTCTGATGAGATCTAATACATGATTTGTATCACAATATCGGACTTTACAATAATAACTCGCAGACAAACAAGTATCCCACAGTGTCATGTTCCATTTCGTTTCCATTTCCGTTCCGACACCCTTGTTTTCTTGAGTTCCTTTTCCTGTTTGGCACTGAGAAGGGCTGGCTCCTCACCTGTTCTCAATTGGCAATCAGGAGGCTAACCTGGCTTTGATTGCCAAAGGAGTTTGTGCTTTGCTCTGCTTCGCGTTCATGCTATATCTCATATTTTACAGTTCGTAATCTACATTCGGGACAATATGTATCTTGTGAACTGTATTCGGCCATCCTCATTGGTGATAAAAAAAATGTCTTATCATTAAAATACTATTACTTGATCCAATTACCTGCATGTTGCTTTTTGTCTCAGTGTTCTGGGGTCTACAAAGTCATACAAACACTAAGCTCTGTGTGTAGGGCCCAATTTTTGCGTGTATAAACGTCTGTAAAACAGGGTGCTTTATATAACATTTTACCGAAATCATATTCCTAGCCCCGTCCTGCACTGCCACTGATTAGAATATGATAGCAAAGGACATTTGCCTTGTACCCCGTGTCTTATTGCTGGCCTTGTTAACTGTTAACTGGTTCAAATGCTGGCGTGCCAGGAATGTATGCATTTTTTTATTTATGTAAAATGTGTTATTTTGCACCAAAAATATATATTTATTCCCCATTATTAGTTTTAGTACAAAACATGCACAATTGGGAGAAGTGAGTACAGTATCCATTATCAATGCAACGACTATCAAAGTTCTTCGACCAAGCACATTGAGTTATTGAAAAGTGGGCTGTCACTTATTTTAGATCCATTTCTACTTGCAAAATGTTCTTAATTACCTGAAATGAAATGATCCGAGCAAACACGAAATTGTCCATAGCACATCATATCTGATCATGCTCGCCTTCAACATCCACTCTTATTTTCAGCCACGTCTGTCTGGCCATAGATACACTTAGGAATTTGAGAAAAGCTGAAAATACTTTTCCCACCTCGATTGTTGACAATCGCACACTTCGTTGGCATCATGAATATCACTGGATGAATGATCAGCAACAATGAGCGTGTTTACAAACGAAGCCTACCATATGGCCACCGGCAATGCATTGTGGGCAATCCGAAGCCCTCTATTTAGGGTTTGTCATGTAGCTACCTGAAAGGTGCTAAATATTAGTGATGCCTCTCTTTATGTCGTTGTGCAGTTCTTACCATATCTGTCAATAGGTGTGACCGTATACAACTTTGTTTTACTTCTGATATTACACCATATTACAGACTTGAGTATTGACCTGGTTCAGATATCAATTTGATACGATATCAGCATAAATCGTTCATACATGTATTGCTTATTTTACAGTGTGGAATGTTAGAAAAGGCTTAATCAAATGATCTTTCTCAAACACAGAATAATCAGCCACAGTAGTTTTGTGTGGTTGGGGGCGGGGGGCGTGGTTGGGGTGTGGTTAAGAGGGGAGGAGTATATTTACAGCTAGAATTCACCAACTCGAGTATTTCATATATATTTCATATATATTTCATATATATATATATATATATATATATATATATATATATATATATATATATATATATATATATATATATATATATATATATGAAATACCTGACTTTCAGTGAATTCTAGCTATATATATATATATATATATATATATATATTTATTTTATTATACATATAAATAAAATAAATACTTGAATTTCAGTGTTCCGGAGGCTATCCAGTAGATGGCAGTATTGTCCTGTTTAAGAGTGTTACAACATTGCTGTTTACGGCAGACGAACTGCTTTACGGTAGACGAAAACGTGACTGCTGTTGTTGTGTGTTGTTTCCGCGCTGGGAGGACGTTAATGAAACTGCCTAACAATAAACCCACATAAGAAACCAAGAACTCGCCCTCGATCATTCTACAGTTATAACGTGATTGTAAAGGAACGCTGTTTATATCGTGGGAAAGCGCACGTGAAAACAGACTGTCGCTGCTGTCCCCACTCAGGTCCGCATGGAGCTGGAGGGGGCGTGGCCTCCCGGCTGAATTCCGGGAGATTTTCGGGACAAAATTTCTTCCGGGAGGTTTTCGGGAGAGGTGCTGAATTCCGGGAGTCTCCCGGAAAATCCGGGAGGGTTGGCAAGTATGATTATTAGACAGGAACAAAAACAATATGAGAACAACATTGGGCATCCTTAATAGCATTATTAAAAATGGCACTAAGAGGGATTACCCCCAATACTTCTCAGACGGAAACATAAATAATGACAACATGAAGGAAATAATTGAAAGCTTAAATAATTACTTTGTAAATATTGGACCAACATTGGAGGAAAGGATTCCAGACCCAGTTTCAACTGAGGACTTCAATATAGCCATTACCCGCTTGTTATGTTATTTTGACACAAACTGTATACATTACATATACACATTATAGTGTCTTCAAAGTGTGCATTTTATAATATGAAATAGGGACTTTTGTCGAGGTTAGAACCAATTATTCATGTTTACATTGTTTCTTGGGGAAAACCGTTTCACTTGGCGAACGTTTCGGTTGGCGAACCATGTTCAAGAACCAATTATGTTCGTAGATCGAGGTTCCACTGTGGCATTCAAAGGCATCCTAAACGCCAAAATGCATGAACCTTATGATTTAATAAACATTCATTCAGCATTGTTTAACACGAGTAACCAATGCATTGGTTACCATGAATTGATTTACGTGGACCCAGACTTAAACAAGTTGAAAAATGTATTCGGGTGTTACCACTTAGTGGTTAATTGTACGGAATATGTACTGTACTGTGAAATCTACTAATAAAAGTTTCAATCAATCAATCAATCAATGGTTAGTCAGAAAAGGAACATCATTACAGTCTCCTATAAATTTCTTTAGGCAGTTGTGCTGCACATCGACAGGCAGTGGAATGACCAGAATTTCCTTCATTTACTGATGGTCATTTTTTTCATTTTTCATTTATTCATTTATTTCAGGCAATGACATAAAAAAATAAAAGTACAAGGTAGACAACATATAATAATTTGAATTTATAAATATAATGCAAAAGGTACAATATGTAAGCATAATGATCCAGTTTTGCCTGAAAGGGAGTGGGAAGAAGATCATTTATTTAATCCCACCCCCAGTTCTCCATTCAGTGATTAATACATTGAATTCCACTGTTACTTTGTTCAAGGATTATAATATAAATGTTGTATCATGGTGGCTTTACCACAGGTTACAATAATTAGTACACTGTAACAATAATTTGTATCAACAATGTAGGAAGAATGAACATACCAACAATGGTAATAGACAACATAGCAATAATGGTAAGGAAACATTGAGCACATACATGTTAACACTTTCAGACAGAGTACAACAGTAAGTCAATTTAAAGACCCTCATGTCTATATTTGAACCAGACCCGATGTTTGTATAATAGTTTAAATCAATTAATAGTTTGGCATTGCTCGTGTTGTAAGTCCAGTTTGTTCCATAGTTTTACTCCGCAAACAGACACACAAAAACCTTTACGTCCGTTCAAATGCAAATGTTGAAAGCTTTGGTTTTGTACACCAACAACAATTATTAAAAAGCATTTATTGTAGTGCGCCTCTAAGAAAGTGAACAAAGCGATTCCACCACAAAAAAAGCAATGTCCAAAAATATTCTCAAAGGGAGCAGAGAAATCAATAATATGATCCAACTGTCAACTGTGCCAAGTAAATGTAGGCTGATCAAGTGCTGTGTCAGCATCTCCCATATGTTACATGTCAGTGATGGCGTTCTGACAACACAATGTTGACAACCAAACCTCCAAAACGGTGCGGGAAACTATTTCCAACCCACCTACTGTTTCCGAGGAATTTGTGTTTTCGCAAAACAGGCACTTTCAGACAGATACACACATGCTGGGGACTAATGAACATAGCAGAGCAGCCAACACGACTGAATCATTTCCTTGGACTGTTTTCACACGTTTGCACACATACAGCTGCAGACACAAACACAAATGTGCATCCTTGCACACAAGCATCTTTATATCCTACACACACACACATGTGCACACACACGTACGTGCACACGCTCGGTCCCTTTTTTGTTTGCGACACAGTGTTAGCGGGAAGCCCGGCTCTGAGCTAACCCCACCGTGTTTTTCTCATCTCTTGTGTTTTGTTTGGCACCTGTTGTGTGCTCAAACCTTTTACACATCTCTCCCGCAAAGTCCCACATGTTACTTCTCTGCCTTTTGTGCTATTAATAAACTTACAAAACCACAAATTCCCCCGTCTTTTCTTGGACGAATAATATGAGAGTCGTATTTGGCGTCTATGTCATCTGTATATTGACTTTACCTCTCCTCCTGAGAACCAGTATCTCTGCAGTGGACATTTGTTTTTGGTCTATTTCTTTCATTTTGGAGAAACATTCTAAAAGTATACTATTACAGAAAAACACATAAAAAGTTCAGTTCAGTTCAGTTTCAGTTTATTTCGAACATGCATACGAGATATATATATATATATTTATATATGTATCTATATATATATATATATATATATATATATATATATATATAGATACATATATCTATATATATATATATATATATATATAGATACATATATCTATATATATATATATATATATATATATATATATATATATATATATATATATATATATATAGATATATGTATCTATATATATATATATATATATATATATATATATAGATACATATATATATATATATATATATATAGATAGATATATGTATCTATATATATATATATATATATATATACATTAGGTCAGGAAAAAACACAAAAACACGAGGAGCTATATCATCCCTAGAAGCCTGCAAGCAGGGAAACCTTCAAAACAGGCTTATAGGGATGATATAGCCTCTTGTGTTTTTTCCTGGCCTAACGTATATTCCGCTCTACCCCGGTATTGAGCACTGTTATATATATATATATATATATATATATATATATATATATATATATATATATATATATATATATATATATATATATATATATATACATATATATATATATATATATATATATATATATATATATATATATATATATATATATATATATATATATATACTACCGTTCAAAAGTTTGGGGTCACATTGAAATGTCCTTATTTTTGAAGGAAAAGCACTGTACTTTTCAATGAATATAACTTTAAACTAGTCTTAACTTTAAAGAAATACACTCTATACATTGCTAATGTGGTAAATGACTATTCTAGCTGCAAATGTCTGGTTTTTGGTGCAATATCTACATAGGTGTATAGAGGCCCATTTCCAGCAACTATCACTCCAGTGTTCTAATGGTACAATGTGTTTGCTCATTGGCTCAGAAGGCTAATTGATGATTAGAAAACCCTTGTGCAATCATGTTCACACATCTGAAAACAGTTTAGCTCGTTACAGAAGCTACAAAACTGACCTTCCTTTGAGCAGATTGAGTTTCTGGAGCATCACATTTGTGGGGTCAATTAAACGCTCAAAATGGCCAGAAAAAGAGAACTTTCATCTGAAACTCTACAGTCTTTTCTTGTTCTTAGAAATGAAGGCTATTCCACAAAATTGTTTGGGTGACCCCAAACTCTTGAACGGTAGTGTATATAGTGTATGTAGTGTGTATATATATATATATATATATATATATATATATATATATATATATATATATATATATATATATACACACAATGTAATGCGCCACATATTTCCAGCATGTCTGAAAAGGAGTAGGAAGAAGCAGAGCTTATTTAATCCTACCCCTTTTCATTTCATAGCAATGTTATCCCATTTCCTTCTTCTCTGGAACAGAACAGTGAAAAAATAAATAATAAATGAATAGTATACCATAGTAAGTGAACAAATATTAAATACATAAATAATCTTTATCTCAAAAGGAAAAAAATGGTTCAAGATGTTCATAAGTAATGTTCTGTGTACTTTGTGAACACTTGTCGTTTGAACAGTCTCTTAAACTGAATCATATTGGTGCTTTGTTTGATTTTTTTGGTTAATCCGTTCCATAATTTAATTCCACATACAAATATGCTAAAGGTTTTAAGTGTTGTATGAGCATACAAATGTTTTAAATTATATTTTCCTCTATGGTTATATTTCTCCTTTTTTGTTGAGAAGAATTGTTGTACATTCTTGGGTAGCAGGTTATAGTTTGCTTCGTGCATAATTTTAGCTGTTTGCAAATGTACCAAATCATTGAATTTCAATATTTTTGATTCAATAAATAAAGAGTTTGTATGTTCTCTATATCCAACATAGTGTATTATTCTAACTGATCTTTTTTGTAACACCGTCAGTGAATGAAGCGCACATTTGTAGTTGTTTCCCCATATTTCTGCACAATAACTCAGATATGGTAACACTAGCGAGCAGTAAAGAATATGAAGTGATTTTTGGTCTAGAACATGTTTTGCTTTATTCATTATTAACGTGAAAAAGTGAAATGAACGATGAAATAGGTGTAAAGTAACAGGAACAATTCTAAATGTTGATGCAAAAAATTAGGGATGCATGATGTGTTTTTGTTGAAGCCGATACCAATACAGATGAATCCCTGCTTCTCAAGAGCGATACTTATCAGCGATTAACTTATTTTTTTATTGTAGATTTAAATATACAGTAGCTTGTGCACACATTTCTTTTCGGCCAGCTTCGAGGCAGCTTCTTTACTAGCAGGCGTCTTCGTAGGCTTTCAAATCATCGTCATAGCGATGCTGTGGTTTCAGGTGGCTGATAATCTTTGATGTGTTAAAGAGCAATGTTGTTTTTTTCCTCCTTGCTGAATGTTTACAGGACATTTGGTGCGAATATCATGCAAAATGTTTTCCTCTGGAACAGTGAAGAAGTCCCAAACCATCGACGTCATGTTTGTTTACAACGAGCTCGGGGGAAATCTATGACCCTGTCTACATTAAGCCAGATAACTCCTTAAACGAATAATTATTTATCATAAGCCCCGTTTCAGCCACACTAAACCATCGTTTAAGGTTGCCCTCTTTGGTAAATTTTTTACACGGGTAAGTGCGCCATGTATTTCTTGAATCTCCGGCTCTTAGCTTTGTATGGACTTATCGATCGTTTACAAACTGAGTTTGTAGATGAAGTGACGCCAGAAAGACCGCGCCCCACACAGGAAGTGACATCAGAAAGAACGCGCCACACCCAGCTTCATAACAGACGCTTGTGGAAATCACGCATGAATACCTTAAGAGAAGGAAACGGGCAATTGCTGCTATTTCGGATACAACACATCTCAGACGGCAACATAGCAATGTTGAGTGACCGTTTTGTCCATTTGTCAAAGGGGAGACAACGAGAATGCGGGCTTCCGTGGACGAGCTAATGTATTTGGACTGGCAAAGCAGACTATCAGTTATTGTCCGCGATATATGTCGAGCGATTACTCAACGTTTAGTTTTGTACTCCATAACTATTGTGAAGCCATGAAATGGTTGCGGCCGTCAAGTACGACCGCCAATTACAGTCTACAAGCACAGTGACCTGACCAGATATCTCGATCCCTCGATTGATTGTTTTAAAATGTTATTTATCACATTGTTTACTTCCACACGTCCATTAAAGATATGATTCATTCATTCACTCAGGTGTGATTGACTACAATAGTCTAACAGCTGCTGATGACAAGGCAAGCAAGGTTTACTGTTAAGAGAAATGTGGCAATAGTCTACATTGAAACACAGGGTAAGAATACACTTCCAGGTCAGAGATAAATATGACGCGCACATTTTTTTTTGCGCATGCGTACTAGGTCGCTTTGCGCCGCGGACGCAGTCGGGCAATGATTTCAAAAGGCCACGGCCCCCTAACACCCCTTTTCAACTGTCTATGTGACGTCAAGGCTTGGTTAGCCCAGAATTTTTAAATAACGAATGAGGGAAAAACGGAAATTTTAGTTTTTAGTCCGGCCCTCACTGACTTGAGACCATTGCAAAATTATGTGCGTCCCAAAGTCACCAGCCTTGGCGTCACTAAAGACAGTGATTTTAAACTTGACAAACAAGTGAATGGTGTTTTAAAATCGTGTTTTTATCATATTCGTATTTTAGCAAAAGTAAAACCGTTTTTAACCTTTTTGAACAAATTGTGCATGCTTTTATTTCAAGTCACCTGGACTACTGCAATGCACTTCATGCTGGCATTTGCCAAAAAGCGCTCTCCCGGTTGCAGTTAGTCCAGAACACGGTAGCAGGACTTTTAACAGGGGCCAGGAAACGCGAGCATATAACCCCAATTCTTAAGACTTTGCAGTGGCTCCCTATTCATTTTCGAATTGGTTTTTAAATTTTGCTGTTTGGTTTTACAGCTTTGCATGGACTGGCACCTGATTATATCTCGGGCCTCATCCAAATTTACACTCCTGCGCGCCCTCTGAGTTCCGAGAGCCAGCTCCAGCTCATGGTGCCCAAGACGAGACTTAAAAGCAGGGGAGACAGGGCCTTCTCTGTGGTCGGCCCTAAGCTCTGGAACACTCTGCCCTTCCATGTTCCAACTGATCTCACAGTGGAGTGTTTTAAGTCTCGTCTTAAGACCATACTTGCCAACCCTCCCGATTTTCCCGGAAGAGTTCCAAATTTTAGTGCCCCTCCCAAAAATCTCTCTGGGCCACCATTCTCAAGAATTTCTCCCGATTTCCACCCAGACAACAATATTGCTAAACCTTCATTCACTGGGCGCCGTTTCCGGCCGGACAATAATAACGGTTGCACCTCGAAGTCAAGCGCGGCAACCAGAACAGAAGAAGAAGACGAAGCAGAAGAAGAGACTTGGCGACGACGAGTAAGAAGAAGAAGTACGCTTGCAAGTTCCAAAATGATTGGAAAAAATAATTTCAGTTCATCCAGGACAGCTCGAAGGGGAATGGGTATGCTGCCTGCAAATTTTGTACATCAGACTTCTCCATTGAACACGGTGGCCGAACGGATATAGTCACTCATATAGTCAGAGAAGCAGATGGCTATGCTGATAGCTACAAGCAACATCCCGTTCTCATTTGCGGATGTTTTCAACAAATCCGTGAAGGATTTGTTCCCGGATTCAGAGATTGCTTGCCAGTATGCAAATGGCAGAACAAAGGCTACTCAAATAGTGAAAGGTGAGTGTATAGGGTTGCCACCCGTCCCTTATAATACAGAGTCGTCCCATATTTTAAGATTCAATTGTTAAATATTATTATTATTATTATTATGCCCCGGAATTGGACAAGGAAGTGATGGAACTGTGCCAAAACCAACCCTTTGGTCTGATGTGTGATGAAAGCACAAGCCGAAACACGGATAAAGTATGTATTGTAACGCTGCCACAATGACCACTCTTGCTGGCCTACTGCCTTCGGTAATGGCACCATTCCTAAATTATGTCGGATCTATTGATAACCTCACTAGCAACTTTAATGGCGACCTGCGCGACACCATTGATAGTGTAGCACCGCTAAAGCTAAAAAGGGCCCCTAAAAGGCGTACCCCATGGTTTACAGAAGAAACTAAAGCCCATAAATTATCATGTAGAAAGCTGGCGAGCGACTAAACTTGAGGTTTTCCATCAAGCATGGAGTGATAGTTTAATATCTTATAAACGCATGCTTACCTTAGCTAAAGCTAAATATTACTCAAATCTCATCCATCTCAACAAAAATGATCTTAAATTTTTGTTTAGTACAGTAGCATCGCTAACCCAACAAGGTACTCCTCCCAGTAGCTCCACCCACTCGGCAGATGACTTTATGAATTTCTTTAATAAGAAAATTGAAGTAATTAGAAAGGAGATTAAAGACAATGCATCCCAGCTACAACTGGGTTCTATTAACCCAGATACGACTGTATATACGACGGACACCGCCCTCCAAAATAGTTTCTCTCTCTGTATACTTTTTATACAGTCATTGGTGGAGCTAAGGATAATATTTGAATCTTGTTTTTAATATTTTTGTGCAGCACTTTGGAAACGTTTTTTTTGTTTAAATGTGCTGTATAAATAAAGTGGATTGGATGTGTGTGGACAAGGATATGGTTAGGTGGGATTAGCCTGGATAACCTTAGACAGTGTGGAAAGGGCCTATGACATGAGTCGGATAGGAAAAACAGCTCAGTACGAGTTATCTCGCCTCATTGTAGCTATTTTTGGTATTATCAAAATTCCTCAAATCGGGACGATGATTATCATTTATCATGGACCCCCTACTAATAACACGAAGCTGACACACAAGCTGTTTTTTTCTTTAAAAAATATACATATTGTATTGATTTGTAGAAATGCCCCCAACGCCCTATATTTGTTTTAATTTTGGACACCTTTATATTATATATTTCCAACTTTAAATAGTCTTAAAAGCGAGAAGACCCCCACTCAGTATTGTGCTAGGTTAACCTCGACATGTTGTTTTCCTCCAAGGTGTTGTTTATCTCAGCACCGAGCCTTTTCCTTTCATCCTGTGGAAGAAAGACGTGTGCAGCGGACATGTAAATGATGCAACAAAAAAAAAAAGTGTTATTGTGTTCCTTAATCTCCCTGTTTTTCTGCTTTTGTCCCCCTCACCCTTCCCCCCACTTGACAAAACGTGCCTCTGATGTGTGGGAGCCAAGCTGTGCTTGTCATCTCCCCGCAGGCCGTCATGCTCCTGGACAGGACAGCACCCCTGGACGATCTGAACCCCCCCTCTCCCGCCCATGCAAGATACATGAGCATCCGATATCGCTGACGTTGCATTAAGACAGGTGAAGGGGTACATTTGGGAAGTTTGGGCTTAGTCCCTCTGATGTCGTCTCTGCTTGAATTCCTCCAAGGTCGTTTTCTGCCAAACTTCCAGCAAAAACTCTGGAATATTTGATTTGGCCAACATGTTCATAGAAAAACATCTTTATTAACAAACTTTGACAACTGTTTGGGGATGTTTTACTAGCGTTCTTTGTTTGTTTTGAGAGCCAATTGTGAGAACTCTGCCTCTCCTTTCCCTTAGCTGTAAAACTTTATTTTTAAAGAGGCCATTATTGCAAACTAGGCTAGCACTTGCACTACTTAAACGAGGAATATTACCCTATTTTTAGGCTCTTTATTATCCCGATTCTTCTCTCATTTTTGTCAGGGAATATATCACCTGTTCAAAACGACCTTTTGGCCCTCAAATAAGTTCTCACTTCCCTGTCATTCTCCCAGTGTGCAGCAGATGCTCCCACAGTGGGAGCAGATGTCTGGGCACTTACAGGTGTTAAAAGAGTCCAGAGTTCATGGACAGGTAAAGGCACTCAAAGAGGTGGCAGCTGAGGAGCTTTCATTTGTTGTCACTCTGAAGGCAGCAAGAAGCCAAAACCTTCTGGGCTGACGTTCTTCATCCTCAGACAGTGGGAGATTTCTGCAGCCGTCAGCACTTTTTAACCATTATCACCATATTTGTTCATGATAGTTGGTATTATCTGGGGCAAAACTCCTCTAAAGTTTGGTAAAAATCCACAGATTGCATCACTATCAGTTTGTTGGGGGATTTTTTGTGTTATTTGTGAAGCCTTCACAAAAAGGTACAGGACGAGGAAAAGTGTGATGACTGGACATTGAATTTATAGGATTGCTGCACACACGTTTCCTGTATTTTTTCACAGGGATGACCTTTTGTGTAATTTTGTTGGACCAAAGGCAGAATAGCTACAGATTAGAACGTATCAAAACACGTATTGGTATGTCAGACTTAGCCTTTTGTTGGTTTAACTCCTATCTTACTGACAGGATGCAGTGCGTTTCCCATAACAATGTGACCTCGGAGAAGGTAAGGTAACGTGCGAAGTTCCGCAGGGTTCGGTTCTTGGCCCTGCACTCTTCAGCATACGCAAATACGGTGTTAGCTTTGCACTTTTCTGCGGATGACACCCAACTCTACATGCCCCTAAACCTGACCAACACGCCAGATTGTAGTCAACTAGAGGCGTGTCTAAATTAAAATAAACAATGGATGTCCACTACCTTTTTGCAACTCAATGCCAAGAAAATGGAAATGCTATTATCGGTCCTGCTAAACACTGCCACCTATTTAATAATACCTAACATTTGACAACCAAACAATTACACAAAGCGACTCGGTAAAGAATCTCGATACTATCTTCAATCGAACTCTCTCATTTGAGTCACACATTAAGAGTGTTACTAAAACAGCCTTTTTTCATCTCTGTAATATCGCTAAAATACGTTCCATTTTGTCCACCACTGACGCTGAGATCATTATTCATGCGTTTGTTACATCTCGTCTCGATTACTGTAACGTATTATTTTCAGGCCTCCCTATGTCTAGCATTAAAAGATTATAGTTGGTACAAAATGCGGCTGCTAGACTTTTGACAAAAACAATAAAGTTTGGTCATATTACGCCTACACTGGCTTTCCTGCACTGGCTTCCTGTGAACTTTAAGATGCGACTTTAAGGTTTTACTACTTACGTATAAAATACTACACAGTCTAGCTCCATCCTATCTTGCTGATTGTATTGTACCATATGTCCCGGCCAGAAATCTGTGTTCAAAGAACTCCGGCTTATTAGTGATTCCCAGAGCCCCAAAAAAGTCTGCGGGCTATAGAGCGTTTTCTGCTCGGGCTCCAGCACTCTGGAATGCCCTCCCGGTAACAGTTAGAGATTCTACTTCAGTAGAGGCATTGAAGTCCCATCTTAAAACTCATTTGTATACGCTAGCCTTTAAATAGACCCCCTTTTTAGACCTGCTCTGCCCCCCCTCTCCTGCGTGGAGAGGTTATCAGGTGACCACAGATGAAACGCTAGCTGTTCAAAGTCAGGACCCGGGGTGGACCACTCATCTGTGCATCAGTTGGGGACGTCTCTGCGCTGCTGACTTGTCTCCATTTTAGATGATCCCATGCTGGCCCCACTACAGACTGGACACACACATTATTAACTTGAGTTTTTTCTTGCCCTGATGTTGGATCTGAGCCGAGGATGTCGTTGTGGCTTGTGCAGCCCTTTGACACACTTGTGAATAAGGGCTATATAAATAAACTTTGATTGATTGATTGATATCTACAACTTTCCACTGCTGTTTGGTGTCGTCATGTCCTGTTTTGATGTGTTTAAATCACATATATAGTTATTTTGCTCGTCAGACACACACAAACAGAGTGCTATTTTGGTGAACTGTATTAATTAAGCAGTGAATTATTTTTTAATTGCTGGTTTACATGTCGATGACATCTAAATTGTTGTAGGCCTCTATGAACGTTTAATTTTTACATCACTGATTAAAGTACAGTATGAACTTTGATGTTGTGGATGATCTGAATGAATAAGATCGATGTTGTCTTCAAGTCATGTGATCTACCACTGTTATTGTTGTCTGTTGACTAACAAAACATACACATGTTATTTTTCCTCTGCCTTAATTTCACTGTGCATACAAATATGTTTTTGTGTCAAAGTTCGGCTGTTTTGATGCTTTGATGTGCTCATGGCATCATGTGACGTATTTACAATGTCTTCTTTGTGAACATTCTGACACTTATTAAATGGGTAGGACTTTATTTTATCATGTATTTGAAAAGAATCAACGTATTTCATCTTACATATCTAAAATGTGTATGCTTGTGGGTGTAAACAGTTCCCTCCGACCCCGGCTTGTTCTTCTTCGCCTGTCAATAATGTAGTAAAGACGGGCGTCTTGGTGCCCCAAAGAGAGAATTGCCAGAGAAAACTGGTTTCCAACTGCATAATCTAGGTGTGTTAACCTGATATTTTAGAGCCAAACACGATCAGTTCATGGATTTTCTATGTGTTGTACAAACCTTTTTTGAGAGGAATTGTTTGCGAAATCAGACTTATTTAGTGCATGGAAAAGTATCGAGTGTCACTTCTAACAATCCGATTGTATACATGTTATTGGAACAGTCGCTAGTGATTCGCACTGACCAATCGCAACAGAAAAGACAAGGTTGGAGAGAATCAGGGCATGACAGCCAAAAGGAGAAGATTGCAGATTCACCCTGTAAACAATTTGAGATTTATGGAGTCCATCCATCCATCCATTTTCTACCGCTTATTCCCTTCGGGGTTGCGGGGGGCGCTGGAGCTACAATCAGCTACAATCGGGCGGAAGGCAGGGTACACCCTGGACAAGTCGTCACCTCATCGCAGGGCCAACACAGATAGACAGACAACATTCACACTCACATTCACACACTAGGGCCAAATTAGTGTTGCCAATCAACCTATCCCCAGGTGCATGTCTTTGGAGGTGGGAGGAAGTCGGAGTACCCGCAGAGAACCCACGCAGTCATGGGGAGAACATGCAAACTCCACACAGAAAGATCCCGAGCCTGGGATTGAACTCAGGAATACTCAGGACCTTCGTATTGTGAGGCAGACGCACTAACCCCTCTGCCACTGTGCTGCCCAGATTTATGGAGTATTTTATGAAAATAAACTTAGTGTAGTGACTCATTGAGATTTGATATCCTAAAATTAGCAGGGAAACCCCTTTTTAGTGTAAAGTTACTGATGTTACTCTGCTAACCACATCACTTGATAAGGAGGCTCCTGCTACCGTGATGGTCACAAATCCAAAACTTCTACAGGACGTGTGGGAACTAGGAATACCTTTTCCAATGCCATGACGGTCAGTTTCAGAGGCAAATGGCAGTACACCAGTATCTATCTGAATGATTTGAACTCCTGTTTCAGTGTCAATTTTCTATAAGGCAGAATAATGGATTTTCTGTAGCTCAAAATCCGAAAGCTAAGAATATGTTGTTCTTCCTTAGAGAGCAAACTGTGAGTGAGCACTTCTGCTGGTTGCAACCAAGTGGTGCACTTTATTTATAAAATTCGACACAATCAAAAGAGTTTAGAAACAGTCCCTATGAAATTCCAGCTCAAAATCCCACAACATTGATACTGTTAATCGTCAATCCAAACAATTATTTGGTCATCAACTCCGATCTTTATTCTGAATTATGATGACAACTTGTACTGTATCTGAATTTCTAGGCACAGTCAAGGCGTTGAGGGGATCTGGTTTGGTGGCTGCAGGATTGGGTCTCTGCTTTTTGCAGATGATGTGGTCCTGATGGCTTCATCTGGCCAGGAGCTTCAGCTCTCACTGGATCGGTTCGCAGCTGAGTGTGAAGCGACTGGGATGAGAATCAGCACCTCCAAGTCCGAGTCCATGGTTCTCGCCCGGAAAAGGGTGGAGTGCCATCTCCGGGTTGCGGAGGAGACCCTGCCCCAAGTGGAGGAGTTCAAGTACCTCGGAGTCTTGTTCACGAGTGAGGGAAGAGTGGATCGTGAGATCGACAGGCGGATCGGTGCGGCGTGTTCAGTAATGCGGACGCTGTATCGATCCGTTGTGGTGAAGAAGGAGCTGAGCCGGAAGGCAAAGCTCTCAATTTACCGGTCGATCTACGTTCCCATCCTCACCAATGTTAATGAGCTTTGGGTTATGACCGAAAGGACAAGATTACGGGTACAAGCGGCCGAAATGAGTTTCCTCCGCCGGGTGGCGGGTGAGAAGCTCTGCCATCCGGGGGGAGCTCAAAGTAAAGCCGCTGCTCCTCCACATCGAGAGGAGCCAGATGAGGTGGTTCGGGCATCTGGTCAGGATGCCACTGGAACGCCTCCCTAGGGAGGTGTTTAGGGCACGTCCGACCGGTAGGAGGCCACGGGGAAGACCCAGGACACGTTGGGAAGACTATGTCTCCCGGCTGGCCTGGGAACGCCTCGGGATCCCCCGGGAGGAGGTGGACGAAGTGGCTGGGGAGAGGGAAGTCTGGGTTTCCCTACTTAGACCCGACCTCGGATAAGCGGAAGAAGATGGATGGATGGATGTACTGTATCTGCAGTGAGATAAGATATCTATACGGTGAGAGAAGAACAATGGACAGAAGCTGCACAAGAATACTCCCTTGTGCTGCTGATTTGGTTGGAATTGTGTTGCCAGGCTCAGGCCTTCTTCATCGTTCTCCTTTAGAAGAGTGTTGGCAGGGAATGAACACTTGCTTAAAATTGCTGGCTTGCCCTTTAAATTGTTTTTTTTTTTTTAAACCTACTTCCCCAATCACAGTCCACTGACTGTTTTTATTGGTTCCCAAAAAGCTTACATTGCGGAGATAAATGATTTGTGGAAAGTGATCGCATGGGGCTTGACTTGATTTAATTCTTCCTAAACACAAAAGCTTGCCAGCACAATCCAAGCACACACTCATGAACTGTTACTGTCACAAAAACACGTTTAAAAAGGGAAATGAAGAAATCATTCCATGACAGGAATGTATTGCTGCAAAAGTGGTGGATGTGAGAAAACAATGGAGGACTGTGGTGTACAGCAGTCTGAGAGCGATGGACAGAAGGAAAGTGTTTGCTGCTAACATTATTCCATGTTGAAATAGGACAACCTCGAATCAGCTTTCCTTATATTTGTAACTGTCTTATCTTGTAATATTTGATTTAATGTCAAGGTTGAGTTTGGTGCCCTTTTTATATGCAGATCTGTAGGGGGCCCAGTTTTGTGTGAATATGCACGTATAAAATGTAAATTATTGAATGACAAGGTGCTTCATATGAAACTTTCTTAACCCCTTCATGCTCCGTCACTGATAAGAATAGAATGGCAAATGTCCCTTTATATTTTCATTGTTCTCTGTGGCACAGAGCGTAACTTCTGGGCTTCCAGCTGGAAATGTCCCAGGAAGAAATTATTATACTATAATTTTGCAGCAAAAACATTTTTTACTGAACAATTTATATCCCATAAATACATTCAGGTAAGAAGGAATAGCTAAAGCTCGGCTGCAGCTAATTGGGATTAAAATAAAACTAACTAACTAACTGACTAACATCTCTCTCCTGGCTACTCTGTCAAGGAGACGCATTGTTGCGGTTGTGGGTGGGATCCCAGGATGCATAGAAGGCAGGCGGTGTGCAAGCAGGCGGACCCTTTTTTGGGTACCAAGAGTATCAAACACAAAGAGCACCGGCGTGGGACGAACAGTCAACCACAGGTGTGATATTATTATCATTTTGCACTAAGTAATAATTATTGAACAATTTACATTTGAGTTTGACTTAAAAAGTATCAAAATTGTTTCACATCATTTGTAATGGGGGGGCTAAAAAAAATGTCTGCTTGGGGTCCCAACTTAGGTCTATGTGGAAGAACCTGACAGCCAGCTCCATTGATGGGGTGAGCTAACGCAGAGATACTGAGCTATCAGGCCCTGTCATTCAACATCAGTGACCTCTGACCCCATAAATGTTCTCCTGGATAATTGGACACAATTTCCCACAGGCACAAAGTCTTCCTGTAAGAGTGGAACGCTCTTGCATCTGCAAAAAAGATACCAATTCCATATTCTCATCACATTCTTCTGCTACTTTCCCCATCCTTTTGACCACATAGATTAGTCAGGGTTTTTATCTGAGGCCGCCAAATACCACTAGTGTTGTTCTAATACAACTGTGCAATGTTTTAAATTTTAAATTTTTAGAATGGCTGTCAAAAATACTGAGTTAACTCATGCAATTAATCACAAAAATATGGCAATAATCTTGTATACATTGTACACAGTACAATCAGACAATGTATTTTTTGTTACCTTTATGGTTATGGTGTCAGTTTATTTCGAACATGCATTTAATCACAATATGATACATCACATATTTTCAGCTTCTCATTACAGCAAATCCAAAAAGGAGTAGGAAGAAGCAGCGCTTATTTAATGTCTATGAATGTTCTCATTCATCCAGGTCGTTGTCATCTCAGGGCATTCAATTGGTCGCAACTGGACTGTTTGGTTTGTCTTAGAAGACGTTTTGTCTCTCATTCAAGTAGGCTTCATCAGTTCTGACTCATAGACTTAGATTAGTCAGATCAAGTCTAGCGGCTGGTGCCAAAACCCTAAATATTTATACTCCAAAAACCAGGAGGTTGTGCCTGGGCAAGGATGGTTTCGCCCTATCGTAGTGAGAAAAATAACTGTTTTGATGCAAACGAGCAATCCTACTGTCAAAGCCAATGACAGTCGTTGAAATGTAAATCCTCCTTGTTAGCATTGAGGTATTGTGTGGCAGGACGATCGCTGTGGATCGACTACTACCAGTCCAAAATAGTCGGAATCCACCACGTAAGCATTGCATTCAGTTGTAAACAAATGGCATTCTGGTCACCTTCTGGTCACCTGCTGTGAACAGAAAGTTTCTAACTCCTGTTATTTGTTGGAGGCTAAATTGCTGAGTATTTTAGGAATGGTTGAAAGGACAGTGTTGTATGTGGGAGATAAGTGGTGTCGCAGACCACGTCCTCTGTTCAGGGATGGTTTTTCAACCTTGACATAGATGACTTCTCTAACTCCTCTTTCGTACCATCCGTCCTCCCTGTCCAGAATATGTACATTTGTTCTCAAAGGAGTGATGTTTCTCCCTGAGGTGCAGGTAGACAGCTGAATCTTGGCTTGAAGAGTTTGCCCGTCTATGCTGTGCCATGCGTCGGCTTAGTGGTTGTATTGTTTCCCCAATATATGAATCAATGCTTTTTTGATTGATTGATTGAAACTTTTATTAGTAGATTGCACAGTGCAGTACATATTACGTACAATTGACCACTAAATGGTAACACCAGAATAAGATTTTCAACTTTTTTAAGTCGGGGTCCACTTAAATTGATTTATGATACAGATATATACTGTCATCATAATACAGTCATCACACAAGATAAACATCAGAGTATATACATTCAATTAGTTACATTATTTACAATCCGGGGTGTGGAGGGGGTTAGGTTTGATGCATTCATCATTACACTGGATAGCATACACCAGATTATGTTTGTGGATGTGGGTTGTCCGGTCTTTAGGATGAACCAGTCTTTGTTTCAGGGTGTTGCCCGGTTTGAAGTGTACTGGGATGTTGTGTTGGTTAAAAAATCTTCTGAGTTTCTCAAATAGACCTGATACATATGGAATGACAATATTTTTGCGTCTGTCAACTTTTTCCTCCTCATCCACTCTGTTCTTATTTCTGGAACTGGATGCACTTTTCACAAACGACCAGCTGTGGTAACCACAGGTTTTGAGGGCTTCCCTAAAATGCTTATGCTCATTCTCTTTGGCCTGTGGGCTGGTAGGAACATTATCAGCTCTGTGTTGTAGGGTTCTGGTAACACCCAGTTTGTGTTCCAGTGGGTGGTGTGAGTCAAAAAGAAGGTATTGATCAGTATGTGTGGGTTTTCGGTAAACCCCAACATAGAGGCCCCTTTTTTCTCCAAAGTTGACATCACAGTCCAAAAAAGGCAACTTACTGTCTTTGACATCCTCATGTGTGAACTTGATGTTTTGTGCTCGGTGAAGGCTTGCTCTTCTTGGTTTCTGATTTTCACCCATGTGTCATCCACATATCTGTACCAGTGACTTGGTGCTGTTCCCTTAAAAGAGCTCAAAGCTCTCTTTTGTATGTCCTTCATGTAAAGGTTTGCTACTATTGTGATACAGGTGATCCCATGGTACAACCATGTTTTTGTCGGTAAAACGTTCCCATGAATTGAAATACAAATTGGAAAATACAAAAATCCGTTGAAATTGAAATACAAATCCCTGATCCACAATAGAAAAAGGAGAACGTGTGGAATCCAATGAACCCTTGTACTTAAGTTACGGTCAGAGCGGAAAAAGATACGTCCTGCACTGCACTCTAGTCCTTCACTCTCACGTTCCTCATCCACAAATCTTTCATCCACGCTCAAATTAATGGGGTAATCCTCACTTTCTCGGTCCGAATCGCTCTCGCTGCATTGTAAACAATGGGGAAATGTGAGGAGCCCTTCAGCCTGTGACGTCACGCTACTTCCGGTACAGGCAAGGCTTTTTTTTATCAGCGATCCAAAGTTGCGAACTTTATCATCGATGTTCTCTACTAAATCCTTTCAGCAAAAATATGGCAATATCACGAAATGATCAAGTATGCCACATAGAATGGATCTGCTATCCCCGTTTAAATAAAACAAATTCATTTCAGTAGGCCTTTAAGGCAAAGTTCCAGTTCCAGCACGTCTTTTATTTTTTTCCCTTTTTGTTTAATAGCCATTTCTAACACATTTGTTTGTACTCAATCATTAACACAACAGTGAATGAATAATAAATGAATGAGTGAGTTCATAAATAAAATGTATAAATTAATTTTAAATATATTAATACAAGATAAATAACATTCTCATAAGTAGTTAATTAATTCATATAATAACATGAATAAGATTGTTTATTCTTTTAACAAGGTTCAAGATGTTTATCCGGATTCTTCTTTTTTGTACTTTGTGAAAGCTTTGAGTTTGAAAAGTTTCTTTAACTGGATCATGTAGTACATTGTTTGAATTCTTTGATTCATCCATTCCATAATTTATTCATAATTTAGTTTGATATGCTCAAGGTCTTCAGTATTGTATGTGCATACAAATGTTGTACATTAGATTTTTCTCAAAGGTTATATTTCTCCTCTTTTGATGATATGACATTTCCATTTAATTGTATCTTCTAAAAATCAATATCCGCTCCATCTATTTGTGTTTGTGTTTGACTCTCTCTTCTATTGTTACCGAATAGCATTATTTTCTTTTATTATTTAAAGATATTCTGTTTTTGTCAAAATATCTCTTTAATTTGTTAAATTGGTCTGTTTATTTGTGTATTAGCTTCTTGGTGTTCTCTCCTGAACAAAACGCAGTTGTGTCATCTGCAAATAATACTGACTTTAAGTCCTTCCTAACCTGACAAATGCCATTTAAATAAAAGTTGAACAATGTCGATCCCTGTATTGCTCCCTGTGGTACGCCATAATAAATATCTAGTGTTGTAGACGTGTGTTCTCTTATCTTCACATATTGCTTCCTGCACTGCAGCTGCACAGTTTAATATCTATTGCATTGGGGATCTCTTCCGTTATTTAGATTAATGCCATTAATTTCAAAATGTTGGCTCCGTATCCGTATTTTTCACTATTTTTAAAAAATTGTGTAAGCAATTGAACATGTTTATAATTTGTCACCACTCTTATAAATCTGTTCAACTTTTGCTATTTTTATTTTGTTTAGAAATTTGCCTGTTTGAAATGATAGGTTGCGGATATCTCTTCAATAACCTTTTTTATCATGCCCATATCTTTTCCGTTACAATCAGCTGAGGTCTTGGATTTACATGTATTCACAAATGTTGATTATTTCTCACGTCTGTGAGAAACATTGAGTTGGCATTTCTATCTATGGTATCATTCAAGTCCTCAACCGACCCGGGATCTGGAATAATTTCCTCCAGATTTGGTCCAATATGTACAAAGTCGTTGTTACAGCTATCAACTACTTGGCTCATATTTTCATTTTGAATGTTTTTGTCAGAGGAGTAGTGAGGGTAATCCTTCTGAGCACCATTTTTAATGACGCTATTTAGGATGTGCCATGTTGCTCTTTGGATCGTACATGCTCCTTTACCTTAATGCGGACTGGACACTGGCCCAGAGATGGTAGGCGGCCGAAGGTGGAGTCAGGTCTCTTGGTTGCTTTGTTGGGTCTGCTCCTGTCTCTGGCCAAGCTTCCCCCACCCCAGCAGACAATGGCGTTGAACACCGCAGAGGCCACCACAGTGTATATGGGTTTTTTGTTGTTGTTGTTTTATTTTTGTGGCTGTGTGTAGAAGTGGCTGGTTACATCAGCTCTGCTCTTTTAAGGTCTTTAATGTCCTTTGTGTTCTTTGATGTTTCCCTCTTACACACATGTTTGTGTGCTATGGCTATGAGGTTTTTTTCTTCCTTGGCCTCAGTCTTGATCCCCTCTCCAAGGACCCAGGTTTAGAATGATTTTTTTTTTCTCACCAGCCCAGTGTTGACCTGTTTCTCACCTTTTTTGTAAGAGGCGCCGAAAGTTGGCATACTCGTCAGCAATCCTGCTCTGTCTCCCTGTAATGTTGGTCTGCTCTTGAATGGGATTGTGCTGAAAATCTTAATTTCCCCTCTGGGATAATAAAGTATTTCTGATTCTGATTCTGATTAACCACGGATGGTTACCGGTGGATTATTATACGATCAATGATCAGATCAATCCATACGTGAGGAGACTCAGACTGGTGTACTCACTGGCAAATTTCACTTCAAAATAAACCCTGACTGGACTTCAGATAAAACTGTTACCAAGTTTTGAGCAAATAAATATTGTGCATTCAAGTACAATTTTTAAAAGATCTTGCCGTATGACATTCTGACAATAAAATTGCATTAGTGTTCAATTACCTCCCTGCTTGGCACTCAGCATCAAGGGTTGGAATTGGGGGTTAAATCACCAAAAATGATTCCCGGGCGCGGCTACGCTGCTGCCCACTGCTCCCCTCACCTCCCAGGGGGTGATCAAGGGGATGGGTCAAATGCAGAGGACAAATTTCACCACACCTAGTGTGTGTGTGACAATCATTGGTACTTTAACTTTAACTTTAACTAAATATCGGGGTCTTTTTTAAGTGGATTTGAATTATGGATATACGTGGCAAAAGTACAATATATTTATCTGTACAGTAAATCTATTTATATCTGCACCTTATTGCTCTTTTATCTTGCACTACAGCGAGCTAATGAAACAAAATGTTGTTCCTATCTGTACTGTAAAGTTCAAATTTGAATGACAGTAAAGAAAGTCTAAGTCTAAGTCTAAGTCTTATGCAAGAAAGTAAAAACCAGCGATTACTCCTGATTAATCCAAATTCAAAACTGTGACAAATCTGAATATATTTTAAATAATCGTCTGACAGCACAAGTGTACATTAAACATATGTATTACCTTTTTAAGCCTTTTTGCAAAAATGTCAACATTTAAATAAAATCAAAGTGTCCCTTTCAATTTTTCAGTATCCTGTGTGTGTGAGTAACTCAATCTTGAATCTGAATAAGAAGACTTAAAAACCGCAAAACTCTCTTTATCATCTTTAATGTTTTATTTCTATTTGACGTTCATGCAACATAGTTTAAGAATGACCATGACCAATCAAATCATCCGATCATTCTGCCCACCAAGATTGCGGATATGTTTACTACCGAGGTACACTTCACTTTACTGGTCTCCCATAAGCAGACCATTATTTGCTTGGCGCCGCAGAAGAAGAAAAAAATGGGAAAAGGCAAACAAAGACAACGTTTTGTTAATAGCCTGCTGTTGGCTGCAGACTTTGTCCAAGTGGTAATGCCAATTCTTCTGGAACACACACAAACATCATACTGCCACCCATCATTAGCAGAGCTGCGTGAACACAAAATCACTCTGTATGTATAAGTGCATTTGTCTTCAGACATCAGCGAGTGTGTAAATATGCGGTCACATATTCCTGTTTGTTTATTTGTATAAATCCGTGAACATGTGTTATACGCTAGCTTTCACAGCCCAATTGCCAGCGTGCTTTCTTGCCAGACTGGCAGCACTGCTGTTATATATCAAAGTGCGCACACATTCATGCACAGTCTTTCAGTCGTGGCATTTCTGGACCCCTTCCCATACACATTACTGAACCATGAGAATGAAATTGACAGTCTCTGGCTAAAAGATGGCACTGAATACACAAACAACCGCTGCCAGCTTCCATGGCATGTCTCAACAGACAATGGTTCAGAGCAGCCCAATGGCAGCAAAGCAATGCCCTTCTTAAGCAAATATTTGCACTCCTCAGTGGTGTTTTGCCTATGCATGTGTGTGTGTGTGTGTGTGTGTGTGTGTGTGTGTGTGTGTGTGTGTGTGTGTGTGTGTGTGTGTGTGTGTGTGTGTGTGTGTGTGTGTGTGTGTGGTGCATGGGATCAGCTGATTTATTATTTAACCAAGCCACAACTTAAATTCCTAGTAATATATTGTTTTGTTAATTTTTTTGTTTTCAATTTAGGTGGTGTCTTTCAACATCACACATTGAATCCTGCTCACAGAATGAAGAAGTTGGCAAAAAAAAAAGAAGAAAAAAAAACCGAGAGGAAATGAATCAAGGAGAGGAAAAGGAAGAACTCTGTAACCCCAAGGCTGTGGTGAGGGCCAACAAAATGGAGCTTATCTTGTTTATGTGGGGAAGATAACCAGAACGCTCATCTGGCTACGCAGAGAAGAACCTCCACTTAGCTGTGTGCTTGAAACTGTTCACTGCAGCGTGTGTGTGTGTGTGTGTGTGTGTGTGTGTGTGTGTGTGTGTGTGTGTGTGTGTGTGTGTGTGTGTGTGTGTGTGTGTGTGTGTGTGTGTGTGTGTGTGTGTGTGTGTGTGTGTGTGTGTGTGTGTGTGTGTGTGTGTGTGAACATGACAGCTGCTTACACACTCTGGCACTCACTCCCGTGTTGCACAAAGGTCCAAGTCAACACTTGTCATTCAAAAGCACATAATAACACCCACAGGGATCTGGGTATGGCTTATTGAACAGGCAAAATATGCAGAACAGAAGTTGGCACTGATTGTTGCTCCCGTGTGGCAATCTTACTCCTCCTTAAAAAAGGCAAACATGCATACCTACACTTTATGGGATAGAGATTGCTGCGCAATGATTAAACAGGAGCTTTTATTTAGAATCCCCCCGGTGTTGTAAATGTCAAGCTAAACTGACTCAGATGCAAGTTATTTGAAGTGATAGCTATGGATCATACGTAGCATATTGTGGAGATTGTTATTGTCATCGTTCTCATGTTGTTGTGTAATTGTGTGTTCTTCAAACAAAGAGGTGGGTGGAGTAGCCAAAAATTGTGCCTAAACAAGAGTACAGTATTTAGTATTATTATGACTCAGGTATAAGTAGTCATTTAAATAAATACTTCTATCAATCAAAGTCAATCAATCAATCAATCAAAGTGTCTCAAAGGACTGCACAAGCCACAACGACATTCCCGGCTCAGATCCCACATCAGGGCAAGTGAAGTGAAGTGAATTATATTTATATAGCGCTTTTCTCTAATGACTCAAAGCGCTTTACATTGAGAAACCCAATATCTTAGTTACATTTTTAAACCAGTGTGGGTGGCACTGGGAGCAGGTGGGTAAAGTGTCTTGCCCAAGGACACAACAGCAGTGACAAGGTTGGCAGAAGCGGGGATCGAACCTGGAACCCTCAAGTTGCTGGCACAGCCACTCTACCAACCGAGCCATACCGCGCAAGAAAATAGTCAACCCCATGGGATACAATGAAAAACCTTGGAGGGGACCACAGATGTGTAAGTAAGATGACCCTGTGATGAGGTGACCCCGAAAGGGACAAGCGGTAGAAAATGGATGGCAAGATGGAGTAAGCATTCAGTGAAAAAGCTATCCAAGTACTGAGTATCTAACTTCTGATTTATTTAGTGGTTATGTATTTGCACTACAACCATAATTGTGTGTGTGTGTGTGTGTGTGTGTGTGTGTGTGTGTGTGTGTGTGTGTGTGTGTGTGTGTGTGTGTGTGTGTGTGTGTGTGTGTGTGTGTGTGTGTGTGTGTGTGTGTGTGTGTGTGTGTGTGTGAGACCGTACTGGAGCATATACTACAAAGAAATGCCCATTTTACAGCAACTTATGACCTTATAAGAGGGCTAAGGTTAGCGTATGTGTTATTATCCGTTGCCCGGATCATAGTTTGTTTACGTTTTATGTCACTTGTTGGCTTAGTTCTGTTTCAGCACCCCTGTTTTGTGTCTCCTTGGTTGCCATGGTCATTTATTAGTGTCACCTGCCTCTGATTAGTGTTCGGGACGCTCACCTGTTCCTGGGCACTAATCAGAGAGCTACTCAGCTCTGCCTTGTTGCCTCGCTCGTCCTGGTGCTTTTGTTTGCTCTCATGCAACTGTTACGTGTATTTCTTCTGTTTCTTCGCCTTCGCTTCCCTTGTGTTAGGCACGCTTGCTTTGTTTGTTTAGTTTTGTGAGTTCCTGACTTTTTGTGTGATTTATGCGAATAAATCATTTTTCTTACCTGCGAAATGCTTCCTGTCGTTCCGCCGCATCCTGGAAGGACGACCCCTGGCATCGTCATGACACGGTACCGTTACAATATGCACAGCTAAACCATAAAAAACATCTACAACTTTTTGCAACATGCTTTTCCAGTTGGAAGTGGAATTCTTGCAGGTGGAATTGTGACACAGATGATACCGCATGATTTAAATGCTCTTTTTTCTAGTTTGTACGTAAACATTGAAGAGCCTCATCTCGTCTGACTGTGAGTCTCGCCCAGTTTTGTCACTTTTCACAGTGAGGTCATGTGACTGCCAGGCTCGGTGTGATTGGTGAAATGAAGTCATGTGACAGTTCCCGCTGGAAGATGTCTCTCTAACGAGCCAAATGACGTCTTTGCAAGCAGTATTCATCCATCCATCTATTTTCTACCGCTTGTCCCTTTTTGGGGTCGCGGGGTTGCTGGAGCCTATCCCAGATGCACTCGGACAAAAGACGGGGTACAACCTGTACAAGTCGCCGCCTCAGATAGACAGACAATATTCACACTCACATTCACACACTAGAGTCAATTTAGTGTTCAATCAATCAATCAATCAAAGTTTATTGATATAGCCCTTAATCACAAATGTCTCAAAGGGCTGCACAAGCCACAACGACATCCTCGGCTCAGATCCCACATCAGGGCAAGAAAAAACTCAACCCAATGGGAAACATTGAGAAACCTTGGAGGGGACCACAGATGAGTGGTCTGTGGTCCACTACTTTGAACAGCTAGTGCGTCATCCGTGGTCACCTAATAACCTCTCCACGCAGGAGAGAGGGGCAGAGCAGAAAAGAGACGGCAGATCAACTGGTCTAGAAGCATCCAGATGGAATTGGTTCTCTTATTTATTTCCATCCATCCATTTTCTACCGCTTGTCCCTCTAGGGGTCACGGGAGTGCTGGAGCCTATCTCAGCTGCATTCGCTGGACAAGTCACCACCTCATCACAGGGCCAACACAGATAGACAGACAACATTCACACTCACATTCACACACTAGGGCCTATTTTAGTGTTGCCAATCAACCTATCCCCAGGTGCATGTCTTTGGAGGTGGGACCCACAAGGTCACGGGGAGAACATGCAAACTCCACACGGAAAAATGCCAAACCAGGGGTTCAAACCCAGGACCTTCTTATTGTGAGGTACATGCACTAACCCCTGTTACACTGCGTTGCCCTTTAAGCAGTAACCAATAGATTATAAATAAATACAATGATTATATAACAAGAATGAAACTCAATATAAAGAAGTAAAAGTAGCAGTTCTTTACAAAAATCCTCAAGTAAAAGTAAAACGTATGTTGCATTAAAACTACGCTGACCGGTACAATTTATTTACTGCTTTCTTTGTATGGATAGCAAGTGCAAATGTCACAAAAGGTGTCCTGTTCTTATTTATTTAAATATATTTTAGATGCATTTGATCTTTTAATTCAAACTATCAACCCTGGTCTGGTGAAGATAATGTCCTTTATTGGAAAAAATAATAATAATTTAAAAAAATGTTCTTGAACAAAAAAACTAAAATAAAATAAAAACAGTTACATAGAAACTTGTAATTAATGAAAATGAGTAACATTAACTGTTAAAGGTTAATACTATTAGTGGACCAGCAGCACACACAATCCTGTGTGCTTCACGGACTGTATCCCTTGCAGACATATTATTTTAGGAACCAGAATATTTATAACAGAACGAAACAACCCTTTTGTGTTAATGAGTGAGGATGAGTGTAAATGTTGGAGGGCGGGTTTTTGGGTTGGTGCACTAATTGTTTTTTATGTTGATTTAATAATAAATAAAATAAAAAACTGGCCGTGCCAGCAACCTGAGTGTTCCTGGTTCAATCCCCAGCTTCTACCAACCTAGTCACGTCCGTTGTGTCCTTAAACAAGACACTTCACCCTTGCTCCTGATGGGTCACGGTTAGGGCCTTGCATGGCAACTCTCTCCATCAGTGTGTGAATGTGGAAATAGTGTCAAAGCACTTTGAGTACCTTGAAGGTAGAAAAGCGCTATACAAGTATAACCCATTTACCATTTTAAAAAAACAAAAAAAAATAAACTATCAATTTGTTGGTTGTCTCACTTTTTTGATATCTTGAAATGAGTTTGCGAAGAAGAAGGCCATGCTCGGGTGCATGCATGAACGTGTGTGTGTGCGTGTGTAGTTCACAAAAGTACCCCGGTGACCTCCACATAGTGACACTGACGTGCAACAATGATGAATGCCCTGGGTGAGTGCAGTACGGACCCACCTGCATAATGTTACAACGTCAGAAACCTTAAACGTTGCAAGATGCTGACCTCCCTGTCTAATTAAGTGCAGCATTTTGCGTTCAAAGGTGTTCCACCAACCACTTCACTCTTACGGTAACACGTTCAATTCCCTATTTACATTTACACCAAAACGCCTCACTGGTGAATGATCCCGCAAAACAAAAAGTGGCTGTGAAAAATATGTACCAGTTTTGGACAATATGACATCTTAAACCTGGGTGGTGAAACGACAGTTTGACCCGGGTGAGAAAAAACTCAAGTGCACCACACACAGAGTGTATTTCAGTGTTAAGCTGTGACCCCTTGTTTTCCAATGAGAGGAAATGATCGTGCAGTGACCCACAGACCACTCAGCAAACCACTTCCTCTACTGTTATGATTTTAACCGCCTCACCCGACAATCCAGTCTCGCAAACACATCATGTCAAATCCATCACGACGCCTACCATCTTATGGTGTGTTGACAGAGACACCAGAAACCTCAAAATTGCCATTTTCTATGATGCTGCCTCGAGAAACACGCATCCTTTTCACATTCTTTTACGCATGTAGCTGTTTTCCTGAACCTAAATACTTTGTTTTTGTCCCTCCTTTTGTCTACTGAGAACAAGCGTCCTCTGCGGTGGACATTTGTGTTTTGCATAACGGAGCTATTATTTTCCCAAAATGTGTAGAAATGGACAAGAAACAAATGTACACTGCAGAGGATGCTGTTTTGTTTTTTTTTGTCAAAAGATGTGCAACTTTACAAAATGACAAAGGGTGCAACACTGTGGCATCTTCACTGTAAGAACCTTGCATTAAAGGACCATTGATTGATTGATTGAGAATTGTATTAGTATGTTGCACAGTGAAGTACATATTCCGTACAATTGACCACTAAATGGTAACACCCGAACAAGTTTTTCAACTTGTTTAAGTCGGGGTCCACTTAAATTGATTCATGATACAGATATATACTATCAGATATATACTATCATCGTAATACAGTCATCACACAAGTTAATCACATTGAATTATTTACATTATTTACAATCAGGGGTGTGGAGGGGGGGGGGTAGGATATGGACAGCAAGTGTAGTGGACATAGAGAGAGAGAGAGAGAGAGAGAGAGAGAGAGAGAGAGAGAGAGAGAGAGAGAGAGAGAGAGAGAGAGAGAGATCAGAAGGCATAAGAAAAAGTATCTGCTATCTTGATTGTGTACATTTGATTATTAGCAATCCGGGGAGGGTGTTAGTTTAGGGTGGTAGCTGCCTGGAGGTGAACTTTTATTGCGGTTTTGAAGGAGGATAGAGATGCCCTTTCTTTTATACCTGTTGGGAGCGCATTCCACATTGATGTGGCATAGAAAGAGAATGAGTTAAGACCTTTGTTAGTTCGGAATCTGGGTTGTGGTTATGGCGGTCATTTACATTAAGGAAGTAGTTTGACATCGGTATCAGGGAGGTGTAGTGAATTTTATAGACTAGGCTCAGTGCAAGTTGTTTAACTCTGTCCTCCACCTTGAGCCAGCCCACTTTGGAGAAGTGGGTAGGAGTGAGGTGTGATCTGGGGTGGAGGTCTAGAAGTAACCTGACTAGCTTGTTCTGGGATGTTTGGAGTTTAGATTTGAGGGTTTTGGAGGTGCTAGGGTACCAGGAGGTGCATGCGTAATTGAAAAAGGGTTGAACGAGAGTTCCCGCCAGAATCCTCATGGTGCTTTTGTTGACCAGAGAGGAGATTATGTAGAGAAATCTCGTTCGTTGGTTAACCTTTTTGATTACCTTGGTTGCCATTTTATCACAGGAAAGGTTAGCCTCTAGAATGGAACCTAGGTAGGTGACCTCATCTTTCCTGGTGATAACAATGTCACCCACTTTTATAGTGGGTGACAGATGGAATGTGTTCTCTTTATTTATTTATTTTTCAAAATATTATTTAGTTGTTGATTAATGGGTAAATAACTAACTGTACTTGGAACGCCCCTTTTCCACGCCCCGTTGACGTTATCTGCAGATATTGGAGCCCATTTCCCTGCATAGACAGTTAATTGCATGTTTTAATTGCCCTGGTCCATGATTACTTCAAAACTGACACGGTTACCATTATGAGCAAATAATTAATATGAACAATAATATACAGACCATAGTCTGTGTTTCCCTATTTTCATTGACTGCCTTTCATGGGTATTTTCTTAAGCTTATAATGACATTTTTGATACTTGTTATTCTTTTCTTAAATATTGTACACCCCTGTGTGTTACCACCTTAGTAAAGCTGCTGGAAATGTGAATTCATCTTGAAGACAACTAAAGTATCATTATAACAATGTTCTTTCAGCATTTTTTGTCAAGTACAAAACATCAGTAGAAGAGGACGTAAAAAACCCACTAGTGGCTTACCCTCTTTTCTCTGCTTTTTGGGCGGCGGTTTTCACAGCGCAGTTTGTGTCCTTTGCCGTGAGCATAAAGTGGTTGTACACTTTGGTGTTTACAATATGAATACTACTAAAGGGGTACTATTATGCAAACCTGGTTTTTCTACCTGTCGGTACCTGTTTTATGTGTATTTGGGATTCCCATAAGTTTAATTTGAAACTTTAGTGATGCATTCTGCCTTAGTTACCTCTGCTGATATCTCCATGTATGGTAGAGGTTTACCCAAAAAGCTTTGCGTGAGTCCACCATTTTTCTTCAGTTGTGGTCCAAAGTTGTAGTCAATAAGTTCCTTCTCCTTCTCTATCCTCTTGTTGTGGGGCAGACTGGCTCGTACTGAAGTGTATTTCTGGTCTTGTCACCCCCTCCCGGGCAGGAGGGCAGTACGGCAGTGCGGCTGGATCAAAAGAGACGTTGGAGACGAGCGTCATTAAACAGGTCTGCAGTACCTGGAGGAACTCCAATCAAAAAATGGAGGACTCCTAACCTGGAGAGACTGAATCACAGTCGTATATCTCTTCTTCCTGCATCTGGGTGTGTGTTAATTCAGAAGAACACAACCTGACAATGTAAGGAGATGTCAAAAAATGGAGGACTCCTAACCTGGAGAGACTGAATCACAGTCGTATATCTCTTCTTCCTGCATCTGGGTGTGTGTTAATTCAGAAGAACACAACCTGACAATGTAAGGAGATGTTCATGTCTGAAAAACAACTCATTTAAGTCATAACTTAAATGTTGGTTTGAGCTAGACAGGTAGTCTTTTCTTAAGGATACGGCTATCACTTTTGCATTCCGAAGTCCCAATTAGAGCCTCTTTTCCTACGAGAAGTGATCCAATCCACCTGCGAATATCAAACTAAGGGGACTTATCTTATCATGTGCTCAAATTGAAATACCACTATTTAATTAAACTTGGTGGTTCGCCTTCATCAAGTTGGATATAAAGCTTCACCATTAACAAAACAGGATATGAGTTAATTAATTTACTTCAGTACATGCACACGCATTCTCCACTGTAGTAAGTGGCATATAGTTCGAACCTATATCTGTCAGTACACTCGATAGGAAAGTGCTAAAAACTACCACATGGCTGAAAGGAAGAAGACGCAGTCGAAAGGGGTGTGGCCCGAAGGAGGGCTTCAGCACGTAAATAAGACCTCCCACAAAAGGGCGCATTCTATAACCTAATATGCAAAATGTTGACCAAGGCACCACCATTACATGCTATTTAAACCACAAGGAAGTGTTTCAAATGTAGAAAAAAAAAATAGGATTGTGCATCTTGAATGCCTATGTTTGCAGGGTTTTGCAGTCTGCTTTTGTTGTGATGTCGCTGCAAGGTGGATGTTCTTATTTGGAGATTAGGTCAAACTCACAGCCAGAAGCTATGAGGAAACACAAAAAAGGTAGAGTATTGTTTTCATCTAATTGTGACATGTGCAAAATAATACAGTGTCACATAAATGCTGCTCAAAACTGTTTTTCTGCCCGTCTGTATCGAACGGGGAGACCGTTGTGACCGGGTGAATCTATATAATGTTTATGAAGTTTATTTCCGACTGTGCCTGGGGGAAAAAAAAGCAGTTACCTCCTCAGGATATATATTTAAACAGCGTGCATTTTCAAAAGAAAAATGATGATACTTGTGGAGAGAGTGTGGCATAGTTCCATTAGCAATCTGGGAACGCCTCGAGAATCAAACATCTTGCTAACCGACTCAAAAACAAGTTATAAAAATGACTGTGGAACACAATTCACACCAACGCATATACAATACATATTTTATGTATTGCATATGCTGCGAGTACGGATGGACGTTAGCTAACGTCCAGCCGTAGTCGGTAGTGTTTTAGCTACTTCTAAATCACTAATCCTGGTCTCCATGGCGACAAATAAAGTATGTTTCTTACAAGATCATCCCTGCAGGACGAGGAATAGCTAAACATGTTTCACTACACACCGTAGCTCACCGGCATCAAAATGTAAACAAACGCCATTGGTGGCTCTACACCTGACATCCACTGTATTGATATCAAGTACAGGAACGTATCTCGTCGATACTACTATGATTACGTCAATATTTTTTGGCATCACAACATCTTCTTTCGTTTAAAAAAAATTCATATTATGTTTATAAACTTAGTATTATGTGACTGGACACATGAGGACTTTGATTATGACCAATGTATGATCCTGTAACTACTTGGTATCGGATTGATACCCAAATTTGTGGTATCATCCAAAACTAATGTAAAGTATCAAACAACAGAAGAATACGTGATTATTAAATTTTAACAAAAGTTTAGACAGAACATGTTAAAAGAGAAGGTAAGCGGATATTAACAGTAAATGAACGAGTAGATTAATAATACATTTTCTACCACTTGTCCTTATTAATGTTGACAAAATAATAGAATGGAAAATGATACAATATGTTACTGCATACGTCAGCAGACTAATGAGGAGTCTTTGTTTACTTACTACTCAAAGACAAGTTGTCTAGTATGTTCACTATTTTTTTTAAGGACAAACTTGCAATAAGAAACGTATGTTTAATGTACCCTAAGATTTGTTGTTAAAATAAAGCCAATAATGCAATTTTTTGTGGTCCCCTTTATTTAGAAAAGTACCGAAATGTATGGAAATCATTTTGGTACCAGTACCAAAATATTGGTATCGGGACAACACTATGGCAGTGTTTATGTCTATTGCTCCCCTTCAAATAAGAAATACAAATATAGTCCAATTTTAATCACAAAATCTGTACCACGCTTTTTTGTTCAGTACAGCTCCATATCAAATTTGAATTCATGTACACATCAAAGAACAGCAATATTTCTCATAAATCAAGGTTTATTTTGGATATAAATCCCTGGAAAACTCAATCCTGCCAGAAACTTTTACCCAACTAAAACTCCCATTTCATTGTCGATATATCAGAACCAACATTACATAATTAGGGAAGCCTCCGGGTTGATTAGGAATCAACAATTAGATAGTTTTGTGGGGCGCTGAAGAAACACAATCCCCTCTTTATACTCTAAGCACATGCGAGGGTTCAGGCTGAGTTTTATTTTGGATTTGAGGAGGTTTTTGCTAATAAAGCCAAACCTTTGAGATATCCGTAAGGTAATAAATCAACAGAGCAATGATTCATGCTCCACCTGTTGCACACGGCCATGTGGACTCTTCCAGGGGCCGGTACAGTTTGTCCTGGCCATGTAGGTTCTGTGGTATGACCCCCTTTCTCCCTCTCTCTCTCTCTCTCTCTCTCTCTCTCTCTCTCTCTCTCTCTCCGTCACTTTCTCTCCATCTCATTTCCCTCTCTCCATCCCTCTTTTCAGCCCGACGCAATTAGAGAGGCAAAGTGGGATAAGAGGAATGTGTTAGCATGCTTTGTGAGGGTTGAGAGAACGAGAGAGGGAGTACAAGTGAGAGAGTGAGAGATAAAGAGAGGGGGAAGATGAGAGAGAGACAGGCGAGGGGAGGAGAAGAAAAGAGAGAAGGCCTGTCTTAATTGGCCTGTGTAGCCACACTGGGCTGCGATGGTCTGGGCTTGACGAACCCAGTGCCTCAATAGTTGGCCCGGCCTTACATGCATCCCGTGCATCCGGCCAACCACAACTAACTCTAGTGTGCTCTTTGGCAGTTTCCAATGTCAGGCCTGGGAGAGTTTTGCCACCCACATCTACACTTCACTCCGCCATTCAGGAGGCCTCACTGATGGGATGAATGCTGCGGTTTTGGAGATTATGGTTTGTTTAGCCCCGCCACTTTAGGCTGAGGTAGCATTTTGGAATGTGTCATTCGTGGCAATTCTTCTGAGGTGACGCTAAACTGTGCACATCAGATGGCACTTTTGCTGGCGGGTGTGAATATAAGTTGGTCATTTGCACACACACCAAACTCCGAACAAAAATTTACAACAAAAATATTTCGAAACCACCTCAAAATGATCCATTTCTTGGCTTTTGCTTGCTTGTTTATATGAAGCAGCAATGTTCATCTCAATTGTTTTGGGGGCCACATTTCCAGGGTCAGACTTCTCCGCTCACTATTAGTATTATTGTGTATATTCAGTAGAACCAGCATTTTCTACAGCAGACATTTTATTTTGGTGTATTTATTCTAACAGGAGAAAAAATGTGTGACTAAGGCCATGTCTGCACTAAGTTGTTTAACCCCTGAAACAAATAATTAATTAGCCTGAGCCTCATTTCAGCCACACTAAACCATCGTTTAAGGTCCCCCTCATTCTTGAATCTCCGGCTCTTAGCTTTGTATGGACTCATTGATCGTTTACAAGCTGGGTTCGGAGAGGAAGTGACGCCATAAAAACTGCGGCCCACAAAAGGAAGTGACATCAGAAAGAACGCGCCACAGCCAGCTACATAACAACCCGTTCGGTAACTCGGCGGCCACCACTAGAAAGATGAAGGCGAGTCATCCAGACATGCCCGTGTTTCTCCTTCTTGTATATGTACAGACGCTTGTGGAAATCACACATGAATACCTTAAGAGAAGAAAACGGGCGATTGCAGCTATTTGGGATACAACACATCTCAGACGGCAACATAGCAATGTTGAGCGACGGTTTTGGATAAGGCCTGGAAGAACGGCAGCCTGGTGGGATATGTTTGTCAACAAGTGTGCTGTGCCAGAGGAACGGCAGGAGAACTTTCGAATGTCCAGGTCAGCTGTGATTCTACTTAGTTAAAAACATTTCTCTCGAAGGGGAGACAAGGGAAGACTACAAAAAATAGCGAATGCATTTGGACTGGCAAAGCAGACTATTAATAATAATAATAATGGATTAGATTTTATATCGCACTTTTCTATTATTAGATACTCAAAGCGCTCACAGAGAAGTGGGAACCCATCATTCATTCACACCTGGTGGTGGTAAGCTACATTCGTAGCCACAGCTGCCCTGGGGTAGACAGACGGAAGCGAGGCTGCCAATTTGCGCCTACGGCCCCTCCGACCACCACCTATCATTCATTCATCATTCATTCACCAGTGTGAGCGGCACCGGGGGCAAGGGTGATGTGTCCTGCCCAAGAACACAACGGCAGCGATTTGGATGTCAAGAGGCGGGGAGCGAACCTGCAACCCTCAGGTTTCTGGCACGGCCGCTCAAACCCACTACGCCATACCGCCCCCATTAATAGTTATTGTCCGCGATGTATGTCGAGCGATTACTCAACGTCTAGTTTTGTACTCCATAACTATTGTAAAGCCATGAAGTGGTTGCGGCCGTCAAGTACAACCGCCAATTTCAGCCTCCAAACACAATGTCCTGTTGTTGGTTGTTGTAAAATGTTCTTTATCACCTTGTTAACTTTCACACGTCCATCACAGATATGATTAATGTATGATGTCTCAGGTGTGATTCACTACAATAGGGCTAATCGAACAGCTGCTGATGGTGAGGCAAGCAATGTTTATTGTTAAAAGAAATGTGGTGATAGTCAACATGGAAACACAGGGTAAGGATACACTTCCAGGTCAGAGGTGACTATGACGTGCGCATTTTTTCCACGCATGCGTAATAGGTCGCGTGGGGAAAGGGTCTTAAAGGCCTACTGAAACCCACTACTACCGACCACACAGTCTGATAGTTTATATATCAATGATGAAATCTTAACATTGCAACACATGCCAATACGGCCGGGTTAACTTATAAAGTGACATTTAAAACTTCCCGGGAAATATCCGGCTGAAACGTCGCAGTATGATGACGTATGCGCGTGACGAAGTCAGAGTAACGGAAGTTATGGTACCCGTAGAATCCTATACAAAAAGCTCTGTTTTCATTTCATGATTCCACAGTATTCTGGACATCTTTTGCAATTTGTTTAATGAACAATGAAGGCTGCAAAGAAGACAGTTGTAGGTGGGATCGGTGTATTAGCAGCGGACTACAGCAACACAACCAGGAGGACTTTGTTGGAGCGCTAGCCGCGCTAGCCGCGCTAGCCGCCAACCTCACCTTGACTTCCTAAGTCTCCGGGCCGCCAAAAGCATTGGGTGAAGTCCTTCGTCCTTCTGCCGATCGCTGGAACGCAGGTGAGCACGGGTGTTGATGAGTAGATGAGGGCTGGCTGGCGTAGGTGGAGAGCTAATGTTTTTAGCATAGCTCTGTGAGGTCCCGTTGCTAAGTTGCTAAGTTAGCTTCAATGGCGTCGTTAGCACAGCATTGTTAACCTTCGCCAGCCTGGAAAGCATTAACCGTGTATTTACATGTCCACGGTTTAATAGTATTGTTGATTTTCTATCTATCCTTGCAGTCAGGGGTTTATTTTTTTGTTTCTATATGCAATTAAAGCACGATGCTATTACGTTAGCTCGTAGCTAAAGCATTTCGCCGATGTATTGTCGTGGAGATAAAAGGCACTGAATGTCCATTTTGTGTTCTCGACTCTCATTTTCAAGAGGATGTAGTATCCGAGGTGGTTTAAAATACAAATCCGTGATCCACAATAAAAAAAGGAGAGTGTGGAATTCAATGAGCCATGTTGTACCTAAGTTACGGTAAGAGCGAAAAAAGATACATCCATCACTGCCTCTCAAGTCGTTCACTGTAACGTTCCTCATCTACGAATCTTTCATCCTCGCTCAAATTAATGGGGTAATCATCACTTTCTCGGTCCGAATCTCTCTCGCTCCATTGTAAACAATGGGGTATTGTGAGGAATCCTAGCTCCTGTGACGTCACGCTACTTCCGGTACAGGCAAGGCTTTTTTTTATCAGCGAGCAAAAGTTGCGAACTTTATCGTCGATTTTCTCTACTAAATCCTTTCAGCAAAAATATGGCAATATCGCGAAATGATCAAGTATGACACATAGAATGGATCTGCTATTCCCGTTTAAATAAAAAATAATCATTCCAGTAGGCCATTGTGTGTGATTGGACAAGAGTAAGGTTAGGTGGGATTTACCCTGGATAACCTTAGTCATAGTCTTATTGTGTATATTCAGTAGAACCAGCATCCTCTACAGCAGACATTTTATTTTGGTGTATTTCTTCTTACAGGAGAAAACAATGTGTGACTGAGGGGAAAAATGAGTAAGTGCCAAAAAAGAAAGGACTTGAAGTTATGTAAAACACAATTGTGAACCCCAGTGTTCTATGTCTGCTAGCAAGGGTATCAAATGTCAACGCAAGGATCAGCCAGTGTGAACATTGGTCCAAATTCCTCTATACAACTGGAGCACTTTTTCTGCAATAACGTTTGTTTTTCCCAGATTTGAATTAAACCCGGTGGCCGGTATGGTGTCATTCCTGGGGCACATAAAGCCCCTCAGTCGCCAGTTGAATAAAGCTGTAATAAAGGTATTTTTTCTATTAAAAATGGGGGGGGGGAAAAGTTCAAAAAGCTACTGTGATACATCAACAAAAATACTTGTTATTTAAGACTTAAATAAAATGTTTACATTTAAAAATAAATACGGTTGTTCATTAACTCGTGTGATTAATCACCAAAAATACGGAATTAGTCCTTTATATACGCAGATTAATCAGACCATTTATTTTGACTGTAAATGCTATTTTACCTTAACCATGGATGATTACCTGAAGGGTGCAGCGGGTGGTTATACGGTCAGTGATCAGGTCAATGCATACATCAGTGCAAAGATGAGTGAGGAGACTCCGACTTTAAAATACGGTACTTTTAAATAAAACTGTTAGCAAGTTTTGAACAAATACATCATTTGTCCATCCATCCATCCATCTTCTTCCGCTTATCCGAGGTCAGGTCGCGGGGGCAGCAGCCTAAGCAGGGAAGCCCATACATCATTTGTATTCAAGTAAAACATTTTAAAAAAAATATTCCTGACTGACATTTTGACAATAGAAATTGATCTTGTGTGAAAATATTGGTGTCTTTTTTCAATGTAATTTAAATTATGGAAATAAGTAACTTATTGTGATTAATCGTAGTTAATCAAAAATCACAAGTGTGATTATTCGGATATAAAAAATAATCGTTTGACAGTACTTTTAAAAAAAACAACTCCCTGATCTTATTGGACAGTTTTAAGGAAGTACAATGTTTCAACCAGTGACGTGCGGTGAGGTTCATGGCTGGTGAGGCACTGACTTCATCACAGTCAGATTTACAAACATATGAACCCTAAAGAGTACCTTATTCACCATTTGATTGGCAGCAGTTAACAGATTATGTTTAAAAGCTCATACCAGCATTCTTCCCTGCTTGGCACTCAGCATCAAGGGTTGGAATTGGGGGTTAAATCACCAAAAATTATTCTTGTGCGCGGCGCCGCTCCTGCCCACTGCTCCCCTCACCTCCCAGGGGGTGAACAAGGGGATGGGTCAAATGCAGAGGACAAATTTCACCACACCTAGTGTGTGTGTGACAATCATTGGTACTTTAACTTAACTTTAACTTTACTCATACAAACTGTAGCACACAAAAAAGCACATTTAATTAAAAAAAACGTTATTATGGTCTTACCTTTACTTATAAATGAAGTCCATGCGCCGCTGTTGTGCTGGATTAATGCACCCCCGCCGTAGATTGCACCCCCTGACGGGAGTGTTATATCAACTAAAGCCCACACTTAAACTTTGAAACTCTGAAAAAGTTATTTAATAAGAAGCCAAAAAGTGCAAAAACAATAATGTGCGTGTTGGAGGAGTCGTGAATGAATGAAATATGAAATCCGTGCTGCAGTCTGCAGGTGTACCTAATGTTGTGGCCCAGCAGTCATTCACAACTCCTCCAACACTGCTGCTGCTCACTGCTCCCTTCACCTCCCAGAGTGTGGAACAAGGGGATGGGTCAAATGTAGAGGGTAATTTCACCACACCTAGTGTGTGTGTTATCAGTGGTACTTTAACTTTACCTTTTACCTGTAACACGGCTCACAGTCAGAAGTCATTGAGCACCATATTCATCCTCCTCTTCCTCCTGAGCACTGGAACCAATGAGGTCGTCTTCTTTCGGTGCTGAAGTTGAAAGTACTGAAAATGGCTTAGTCTTAATTTTTCTTAGCTTCTTTTTCACTTTTACTTTCGTCTTGTAGCAGTCCGGCCTTTTGTGGCTCGTTGGTGGTGGATTTCCATTCAGTTTCCTTTTGCGATGGCCCGGTCGATCCTCTTTGGCTTTGGCGCTGCGTTGTATGCATTCTAACGTGTCTTCGCCATCATGAAAGTAAATGCATAACGCGCCAAGTGGCTGGCTGATGATGCCTTTCATTTAATGTAAACAATTACATTGGTCAAATGCGGAGGTCTGCAACCTGCGGCTCTAGAGCCGCATAGCGCCGCCCTAGTGGCTCCCTGGAGCTTTTTCAAACATGTATGAAAATAGAAAAAAATGGGGGGAAAAAAATATTTTTGTTTTAATAGGGTTTCTGTTGGAGGACAACGTGACACAAACACCTAATTGTTAGAAATCCCACTGTTTATATTAAACATGATTCTCTAATGAGCGCCATTTTGTCCTACTAATTTTGCCGGTCCTTGAACTCACCGTAGTTTGTTTACATGTGTAACTTTCTGCAATGATGCCAGAGAAAGACATATTTTATGCCACTCCTTCTTCGTCTCATTTCATCCACCAATCTTTTTATGCTGTGTGTGAATGCACAAAGGTCAAATTTGTTGATGTTATTGACAGAGGTGGGTAGAGTAGCCAGAAATTGTACTCAAGTAAGAGTACTGTTACTTTAGAGATGTATTACTCAAGTAAAAGTAAGGAGTAGTCACCCAAATATTTACTTGAGTAAAAGTAAAAAGTATGTTGTGAAAAAACTACTCAAGTACTGAGTAACAGATGAGTAACCTGTTCGTTTAATGATGACGGCAACAAATAATGCACAAAAACATAATAATAACAATGAGCAAATTCAGAGCCAGGAATATCTCTTAAGCAACTAAAACAATAATATATATTAAATAATAATACATTAAAATAAAAAAATGAAGGCAAATTGAGCCACAATAACTTAACAGCACCATAGGCTCAGTAGGCATTCATTGATTGATTGAAACTTGTATTGGTAAATTGCACAGTACAGTACATATTCCGTACAATTGACCACTAAATGGTAACACCCCAATACGTTTTTCAACGTTAATCAATTCATGGTAAACACACTGTGCACTTCTGATTGGTGTTTCTATGCATGTGTGTGTGTGTGTGTGTGTGTGTGTGTGTGTGGTGTGTGTGTGTGTGTGTGTGTGTGTGTGTGTGTGTGTGTGTGTGTGTGTGTGTGTGTGTGTGTGTGTGTTTGTGTGTGTGTTTGTCTGTGAGTCTGCAGTGCGTTAATAAATGTCCCCACACGATGTACATTTGACAGTGATTCATAGCAGGGAAGCTAACATCAGCCTACGGTGACAGCCAACATATCTACTAACGTTACTTACCGCGATGTGCTTCCTCAAATTTGACGTTAAGTTCATGTAAGCCAGGGGTGCCCACACTTTTTCAGCAGGCGAGCTATTTTTTAAATGACCAAGTCGAGGTGATCTACCTCATATATACATATACATACACACACATATCATATATATCATATATATATATATATATATATATATATATATATATATATATATATATATATATATATATATATATATATATATATATATATATACATATATATATATATATATATATATACATATATATATATATATATATATATATATATATATATATATATATATATATATATATATATATATATACATATATAAATAAACATTGATTGATTGATGTATATATATATATATATATATATATATATATATATATATATATATATATATATATATATATGTATATATATATAAACACATATATATATATATATATATATATATACATTTATATATACAGTATATAATTTATATTTATTTATTTTGCTGTTTTGTTCACATGTTAAAGGTGTTTTAATGAATATACATGCATGTTTAACATATAGATTATTTTCTGTCATGAAGACAAGAATATAAGTTGGTGTATTACTTGATTCAATTGACTTGCATTGATTGGAATCAGACAGTAGTGCTGATAACGTCCATGTTTTCAAATAGAGGAGAAAAAAAGTTCCTCCATGAAAGTGGTTGGTTTTTGGCATCTTATTTGTCCAGCTTCCATATTCGTTTTTATACACTTTACAAGAAATACATTGGCGGCAAACTCCGTAGCTTGCTAGCTTGTTTGCGCTGGCTTTCAGAGACTCTTATTTTGTTAGTGCAGGCGCGATGGAGCGGCACTTTTATTGTGAAGACAGGAACTGTGCGGTCAGTCTTTAGGCTTTCGACGGGAGGTACGTTTGAAATAAAAAAGTGTCTTTTTTCCTTCACACTTTTGATTGATTGATTGATTGATTGAAACTTTTATTAGTAGATTGCACAGTACATTACATATTCCGTACAATTGACCACTAAATGGTAACACCCGAATAAGTTTTTCAACTTGTTTAAGTCGGGGTCCACGTGTGACGGTCATGTGACCGCCTGGCTCTGTTTGATTGGTGAAACAGAGTCAAACGTCACCAGTGACTGCATCTGGCTGGTGAAACGCAGGCATGCGTAGATCCTACATTGAAGGTCTGTCTGACAAACCAAAACAAACAAAGCGTGCATTAACAGATCGATAAAAACCAGTAGCGAGTAGCGAGCTGAATGTAGGTAAATGGAGCGGAGTAAATGGAGCGGAGTAAAAGTAGCGTTTCTTCTCTATAAATATACTCAAGTAAAAGTAAAAGTATGTTGCATTAAAACTACTCTTAGAAGTACAATTCATCCCAAAAGTTACTCAAGTAGATGTAACGGAGTAAATGTAGCCCGTTACTACCCACCTCTGGTTTCTGACTTGTGTAGAGTGCTAATCAGGCATATTCAGTGCATGACTGCAAGCTAATCGATGCCATCCATCCATCCATTTTTTACCGCTTGTCCCGTTCAGGGTCGCGGGGGGGGGAGCTGGAACCTATCTCAGCTGCTTGCTTTATGTACGTATTGCATCATTATGCCACACTTGTAGGTATATTTGAGCTAATTTAATTTCCTATGTCCTCTGTGTATTTAATTTATACTTGCATTTCTCATGACATATTATATGTATGTAATATTGGCAGCATTTCTGATAGTGGTTTGTGTGCCATGTTGTTCCAGACCACAGCAAACGTAACCCAGCTTGCATAGATTGTTATAAATCCATTCGAGGAAGACAGCCCGCCATTTCCTTTAACTTGGACGGACACATCTAAACATTTTGACCATTAAAAGAAAGTAATTTCCAGTAGTTATTTCACCCTATGAGAAGCCTGCGTTTTCCTAATGTTTTCCAATGTTGTAAAAATGTGTAGAATAAATGTTAAATTTCAACATTTCTGTCAACGAAGATTTGTGTCAGCCTGCGACACATAGTCATTTTGATAGTAGGCTAATATAGCTAATATAGATGCTTATATCATGTGTTGACTTCATTATATCACTTATAGAAGGCCTTTAATTTAGCGGCTCCAGACATATTTTTATTTTTTATTTTTGGTTCAATATGGCTCTTTTAACATTTTGGGTTGCCGACCCCTGGTCTAATCTGATAAAGCTAAATGTATCGGTGTCATGTGAAGCTTGCGAAACCGGAAAAAATCCATAAATTAGCAGCAGCATTGTATAAACTACAGGGTTCAAATGCAATAACAGCATATCCACCTGTTGTTATTCCTACATTTTTGTTCGGTGTTGTGATTTTTCCAGTGTAAAATATGTGCCTTGACTCAATAAAGCTTGAGGAACACTGATCTTAAGCAGCCATTCCTAATATGCGGCCCATATGTCTGGCTCGCGCTGACTTGAGAATCTATTTATTTCAATACACTCAAAAACGGGAAATTAAGTTTGTCTGTGCATTCTCTTTCTGATCAGACTTGACAGTGAGCGCCCCTTTATCAGTTTGAGTAACTTACCGAAATATGCTTTCATGCAAAAATATGGCCTTTGTAAAGAAGCCCAATGTGGACCCAGAGAACATCACACTACAAATCACTTTCTACTACAGCTACTCCTACTATTGAAACTACTGCTAATAAAAGCGAAAACAGCAGCAACTTTGATATATACAACATGTTTTCTGGTAAAAAAAAATGGACACAGCTTAAATGCTTGGCCAAATATGGCCTTTGATGTAAACTATTTGGGTACCCATAATCTGGCCTGCCACGGAATTTTGTGTGACACACAAAAGCCTGGAAATAATGTGCGTCAATAAAATACTTAATCTTTCTTACAAAATATATTTGTTCTTGCCTTTTTGGCAGAAAACATGTATGCAATGCAGGAAATTGCAAAAACGGTTAAATGTTAATATTATCTGGTCATGCAACAAATATTATATTATTGTATTACAAAATGTTTTCATAAAATGTAAATAAATATTTAGATATATATTACAGGCCAAACGTTTGGACATACCTTCTCCTCATTCAATGTGTTTTCTTTAGTTTCATGACACACCCTGGCTTCCCCCTGTTCCACCTGCTACCATCGGGCAGGCGCTACAGGTGCATCAGAGCCAGAACAAACAGGCTCAGAGACCGCTTCTTTCCCAGAGCTGTCACCATCTTGAACTCTAACTTATAATAATAATTCACCCCTATACAATATCCTACCCTAATACCCTACTGTGCAATAGTACCCTTCGAGTGCAATACATCCGACACTGATTGTAGTTCATTACTCCGGAACTCTTGTCTTGTTCTGTATATTGTACAGTATTCCGTATTTCTATAGTGTTTTGTATATTGTACAGGGTTGCTTATTATTTTTATTGGATAGTAGTCTGTTTATTTCAATTGTTAGTTTTTTTCTTTATTACCTCTTGTGCAATTTATTTTTACCCCATATTTGTTCCCACTACCGCACCTTAAGTTGGAGTCCTTAACCTCGTTATATGCAAATATAGTGACAATAAAGTCCATTCTATTCTATTCTATTCCATCTACATTGTAGATTGTCACTGAAGGCATCACAATTATGAATGAACTCATGTGGAGTTATGTACTTCTACAAAAAAAGGTGAAACAACTGAAAACATGTTTTATATTCTAGTTTCTTCAAAATAGCCACCCTTTGCTCTGATTAGTGCTTTGCACACTCTTGGCATTCTCTCGATGAGCTTCAAGCCCTCCTGTGAAGTGAAAACCATTTCAGGTGACTTGCAAAAAACTCTTGTGGATGTACGTCTGTGGTTGCCAGTGTTCTGTTCTAAATCGTAGTGGGCTGGGAGAGGGGGCAGTACATCTAAGAAGGACAGCTCCAGACTGGAGAAACTGATCAGGCGGGCCGGCTCCACGATCAGAATAAAACTGGACTCACTGGTGACGGTGGCAGAGAAAAGGACTGTGGGAAAAACTACTGAGCATCATGGATGATGCCAGTCACCCTCTGCATACCGTTATCAGAAGCCAGAGGAGCCTGTTCAGTGCTAGACTGCTTCATCCCAAGTGCAGGACTAATAGACTCAAAAACTCCTTTGTCCCACACGCCATCAGACTGTACAACTCATCTCTGGGGGGGAGGGTGGTTACTAGGATAGCAGGGGATGCAAAACAATAACATATACCCCCATTATGTACTTTTTAAATTCAATCTCAATTCTGTACACTGCTGCTGAAATTGTAATTTTCCTGAGGGAACTCTCCTGAAGGAATCAATAAAGTACTATCTATCTATATACCTACCTCTTGAAGCTCATTGAGAGAATGCCAAGAGTGTGCATACCCACTATCACACATTTGGAGAAGTCTCCACTGTGTTTAACATACATGTTTCTTTTTACACAGCAAAAATCGTCCATAACATGCAAGGTCCACACAAAGATTGGAAGTGTTCATCTCCTGACTTACATAATCACAGTACAATGATGAATGAAACAGCTTCTTGCAGCATTCCTCTTGACTCTTGACAGTCAGCCATCATACATAGTAATGCCGTCATCCTGTCTTGATTGGATAAGACGTCTAAAACGCATCCGCCCTAAATGTTCGATCAAATTCAGCGGTGAAGATTTGACACACTTCAAGTTGGTTGCACTTGGGAGTCTATTCTGCGCCATCTAGCATAGTGGTGACCTGATGACCCCATGGGACTGGTGAATCCCTGATGTTATTGCACTGTTCTAAAAACACCTTAGCACCAAGCAGGTGAAGGAGAACACTGTCACCTGGATGGAGATTGCAACAAACTCTTGAAGTCAGTAGTAACAAAAAGGTATTATAACCTCCTGGGGACCAATGTCCTCTTTTTGGTCTCTTTCTTTTGTCAGAGTTACAAAACAAACTTAAATGTCCACTGCAGTGGTTCTTAGGAGGATGTTGGGGTTACAAAAGTGGCACACTGGCCTGCAATGATGGCCACACAGTTTCACATGCATGAAGCAGACTGTATTTGGGGTGTTGCAAGAGATTTGGGGTCCTGGGAAGAAAATATCCCTTTAGCTAAATGTTCTTCTATTCTCAGGGGCCTCTAGAATCGTTTCTACCCCCTTATGGTGCCCATGCTGTATATGCGTACACACAACAAAGATAAGCAACATTTCTCATCTTCCGACAGTAAAGAAATAACTCTTGAGGGTAAAATCAAACAACAGTGACAGCCCGATGTAAACTGTGCAGCACTGTGATAAAACATTCCGCAGAAACTGTTCCATTCCAGGAAGATAGGCAACAGTAAATCTGCCCGGTAACAGAAGAACTATGGCTGAGTACGTGCATGCATGTCAACAAAGACCGGTCAAATATGCATGTGCTAATTTGAGACATGTCGCCCCTCCAAACATAGGCACAGAATGGGAAACATGCTCCATTTGTGGCGGTGACTACAGGTCACATTTAGTCATATCTGAAAGCAGCTCGCATGCAGCAGGAAAAGAGCGGAAATGTGTCGGCTAATGCGAGTGGTGATGTGCACACATTGAAGGACAGATATGGAAGCCGGCAGGGATGGAGAAAAAGTGAGGACGGGCGGCTGATAAATCTCGATAAAGCCTCAAGACACAATCAATCATTTACAGAGCATATCACTTTTACCTGCTTCTAAAAGAAAACTGAAGTGGACATGGCAGAGGACACAGCAGTAACTATACTACACATGGGAAGTTTGATAAAATGTTTGTTTTTATTGATATTTCAAATGAAAGTACATGAATTGTGCATTTCGGACGTTCTAGCGTGCGGATGTTAAATCCATAAAAATACACAGAGGCTGAGTGAGCTACTGACACAGAAAACGTCGCAATTGCTCGGCAGGATATCTCTTCATATTTACCAAAAGAAGTGGTTGTCTTTCATTTACAACAACACTAGAGTAGCCTGTTTGATCTTTACAATAGTGAATGAATGCAGTCCCAGCATATAATAATAATAATAATAATAATAATAACAATAATTGCACTGTCTGTCTGTTTGCACAATGGAAGAATATAATCAGAGAGAGATATGGAAGATCTCTGACAGGAAACTGTATAAATATTGGCTTTACCTCAGTTTGGCTAGTATTGATTAGGTCTCCTATGGGTGATACATAACCCAATGAAGGAGGAAGTGGTAAGGTGTCAGTGGTTGGCATGATTATGGAAGGTAATGGATAACCCTAGAAAAAAATTGGAACACTCCTCCCTGCAGAGCGCATATGTATTTTTACCTGAATCCTACAACTGCATTAGAGATGGTTCAGCCAAATAGCCCTTCGTAAAAATGATAATAGTCGGACGGCTGGAAGATAATGCTTCATATGATCAAGGCCAAAGTCAAGACAGATAGAAAGTAGTGATCGTTGATGTAACACTTATGCCTCTGAATTGCACGAGTTAAGACCCTGTAGTGACATTTGATCCGAACAACCCACATGAACAAGACTCCCCTTAGGACACCGTGCACAATTATGAACTCATGATTTAATTGAGGATTGGACATTTTCCCCCCCGCCATCAGTACTAAAGTGGCTTCAAAACATAGTGGATCGACTAAAACGGATGTGTCACTCCCATAATACACGTTATCGGTCATGAGTATGTACCTATTTCTGTGACATGACATGCCCACAAGATTCAGACTGTTAAAATATTAATTTGAAGTAACAACGGCAGATGAACAAGGGAAGGAAAAAAGACATTATTTTTTGGTACAAAGCATCTACAAAAACAAGCCTTACAGCTCCAATTGGAAAACAGAGATCATACAAAATAAATCTGTCAGTTGAGCATCAGTGCTGCGCATATTATTTGGACCAATTTTTCAAATATATTTTATAACAAAATAAATAATGCCTTTATACAGTGCCCTTATTTGTATTTTCAACAAACAAACAAAAAAAGCTTGGCGGCTCATTACGCAAGATACAGCTCAGACTAAAGGAAATAACGTCCCTGGAAACTAATTATATATCTATATATATATTTATACATATACATATATATCTATGTTCATATATATATATAGATAGATATATTCAAGTATTTGTTTTCAGGCAAAAGCATGTGAATACTACTGATATACAATAAAAATAAATGTTAGTTGACATTATTGCTGTTTTTTTCCCTTTGAATCAGAATATCTGTGCCTTCCTTTAAAACGATAAAGTAACACATCAGAACGTTACCATGAAAAATGCCTAACATGAAAAAACAGGAATGTCATGGTACCAGAAAAGGCGGGGTTTTCCTTTTTTTTTTTTTTTTTTTTTTTTTCCTTGAAATTGGTATGAAAAGAAAAGAACAAAACCAAAACAAAAATCCTTATCAATTATCCCACTTGTCCATGCTATGTTTACTTCCTGTCGGAGCAGTCCACAAAGCCACAGTAAACAGGAAGTAGTACTGTCCAAATCCAGGCAGTCCACGGTGTCCCATATTTATGTTCCCTGTGTCCATCTGCCTCGGGGGGACACGGGGGGGGGAGAGGGGCAGGGACAGGGTCTCGAGTCCCCCTTGCCACGTGTGACAAGCTAGTGATGAGCAGCCGCTTGCATTTCCTGTGAGCCTTGATGCCGTCAGAGCCCCCATAGTTTCTCAGTGACACATCCCCCTTGACATTGCCACTGCCAGGAGCTCCCCCATATCCTTTTTTTCCCCTATTTTTCTTTTAAAAAGTCTCACTTTCCTTAAAACGGAAAGTTATAATAAATTCATTCAAAGGAGAGAAAAAAAAAAACAGAAAAAAAACAAACAAACGTGCTTCTCAATCTCTTCTTGAAGTCCTTTCCCGGAGCTAGCACCATGACATTTTTTTGAAGCTACACGTTCATTGTTCATAAAAAAATAGTGCCATTTATTTTTCTTTACTTTGACGTAATCCGTGGCAATGTGCAATTTCTGCAGACTCTTTTCTGCATTTTGTTTGTGATCAAAAGGTGCTGGAACAGGAATCTAATTTTACAAAATAATTCCTTACAGTGTGGAAGTCCCTTTATAGGTAGAGGTGCAAACTTAAAAAAAAAAAAATCAAAAAAACTAAGAGGTTTTTTTTCTTTTTCGCCTCAGGAAAAACAAAATACATGGAACGGATTCTGTCATGCAAGCTTCTTCTTCACTTTTGAGTTGTTTTCCACGAGGACAAAAAAAAAAAAAAAAAAAAAAAAAAACATTCCGCTGGGTGTCCTCTTGACACTTGCACGCCACACACATCTCTTTCATCTCCTTTTTTCTCTCTTCCATTTACTCTTTTGCTTACGGGTCCACCTGAATGGCATTCGGCCGAATTGTTCACGTTTGTGTTTGTGCCTTTTGTGTCGGTGACTGAAAGAGCTAGCCAAAAAAAAAAAAAGTTCAGACGGGAAGAATGTGAAGGCATGTTTGTGTTCCGGAGGAGGGTGATGGGGTTTGAGGGGGGCGGGTGGGGTATTAGAAAGGGGGCCAGGGGTCAAGAAAAAAAGTGGAGGAGAATCGGGCAGGGGGGGTGGTGGTGGTGGTGGTGGTTGGTGGGGGGGGGGGATTGGTGGGCTCGGACAGGGCAGGGGAGGTCAAAGAGGACTGCCACAGAAATGACGTCAGAGACAAAGCTATAATCCCCTAGGCTTTTTTTGTGTGTCCTTCCAAACTCTGTGCAAAGGGCTGGCAGCGGGCTCATTTGTGGCTGACATAGTTGTTCGTGGTGAGAGAGACGGGCGGCAGTTTGCTGGGCAGGCTGATCAGGGGCCTGTGGAAGGCCGTATCCTCCTGGGCTCTCATCTTCTCCGCCTGCCTCCGGAACTTTTTGGCTCTCAGGATGGCGGGGACACCCCTCCGGAGCCGCTGGGCCGCCTTCTTCTGCCACAGCTCGTATTTGGAATACTTCACTGGCACATGCGGCTTCCTCTGCGGGACTTCCTATTGTGGCGTGCAGGCAACAAAACAAACACAAAAAAAAAAGAAAAGAAGGAAAGATGGAGATCATTAGGGGTGATATGCTTATTTTGTTCAGTCATTATCTGGCTAATCAAATGGGAATCTAATGTCATGCGCGGAGAGTCATAACAGCCTCAGCTCGCCTCCAAACGCTTCTTGTTTTGGTTTCCTCGATTGAGAGAAGCTGTCAACAAGTTCTTAGTTCTGCCTCTTTAACATATTGTGAAAAGGAAGGGTGGGCGCTCGCCTCGTATACATATGACCAGCATGCCGGCGCCCACTCAACGACCTGCTAAACTACTGAACGGCGGCAAATTGAATGACAATACAAACATGGTAAACTGTTTTGCTGAGTACTACTGAATGAGGAAAAAGTAGGAACGGTAGCAAGAGGGCGGGGGGGGGGGACTGGAATTTATGCGCCCGTACCCAGTGCTTCCATATGAATGGCTTGTTTTGGTCCTGCCACTTGAAGAGTGTTTATCCCCCTTCATTCACTTCAATGGCTTAACAACAGCTGGCCCCTCAGAGCAGCCTGTACCCATCAACTCTCCCTGCCTGGACACACCAGGGACATGTCCAAACTAATTCCCTATACCGGCTTCTCCTTTTGCAGACTTTAAAGGGGTCATATTATGATTTTTTTTTGTTTTCCACATTTGAAACACTTCCTTGTCGTGGTAGTTCTTCGGTCAACATTTTGCATAGATCACATCTTACAGTCTTCAAGCCACTTTCTAACTGTGTACTCAGAATGAGCCGTTTTGTGGGTGGTCTTATTTACGTCATTCATGTAGTAGTTTTTAGCCTTTCCATATAGAGTCTACTGACAGATATAAGTTTGAACTATACACTACTTGGTATTAGAAATGGCAACAGTGGAGGATGGATGTGCATGTACGAGCCAGTCTGCCCCACAAAAGGCTCTTATTGACTACAGCGCTTCGGGTAAAACTTGACCACATATGGAGCTAACCGCTGACATCATCAATTGGTAAAACTTCACAAATGGGGAAAACTCCAATCGGGTCATTTGGCAAGATTGTTTTATAAGTATCTCCAACATTTTCAGAACTTATCCAGATCCCAAATACATTTTGCGTAGATTATATATTACAATCTTCAAGCCACTTTCTAACTGTCTCCTCAGAATGTGCCGTTTTGTGGGTGGTCTTGATTAAGTGCCTCTTTCCGTCATTCATGTTGCAGTTTTTAGCGTTTCCATGTAAAGTCTACTGACAGATATAAGTTCAAACTATACACAACTTGGTATTAGAAATGGCAACAGCGGAGGATGCATGTGCATGTACGAGCCAGTCTGCCCCACACTAAGAAGATCTAATTGACTACAGCGTTGGACTACAATGGCGCTTTGGGTAAAACTTTACCATATATGGAGCTCTCTGCTGACATCATCAATGGAAAAAACCTCACAAATGGGGAAAACTCCAATCGGCTCGTTTGGCAATATTGTTTTATAAATATCTGCGACATTTTCAGAACGTATCCAGATCCCAAATACATTTTGCATAGATTATATATTACAGTCTTCAAGCCCCTTTCTAACTGTCACCTCAGAATGCGTCGTTTTGTGGGTGGTCTTATTTACGTCATTCACGTTGTAGTTTTTAGCATTTCCATATAGAGTCTACTGACAGATACAAGTTCGAACTATACACTACTTGGTATTATACAGTGGAGGATCGATGTGCATGTACGAGCCAGTCTGCCCCACACTAAGAAGGTAGAGAAAAAGAAGGATCTTATTGACTACAGCGTCGGACTACAATGGCGCTTTGGGTAAAACTTTACCATATATGGAGCTCTCTGCTGACATCCTCAATGGAAAAAACCTCACAAATGGGGAAAACTCCAATCGGCTCGTTTGGCAAGATTGTTTTATAAATATCTCCGACATTTTCAGAACTTATCCATATTCCAAATACATTTTGATTAGACTATATATTACAGTCTTCAAGCCACTTTCTAACTGTCACCTCAGAATGCGTCGTTTTGTGGGTGGTCTTTTTACGTCATTCACGTTGTAGTTTTTAGCATTTCCATATAGAGTCTACTGACAGATACAAGTTCGAACTATACACTACTTGGTATTATACAGCGGAGGATCGATGTGCATGTACGACGAGCCAGTCTGCCCCACACTAAGAAGGTAGAGAAAAAGAAGGATCTTATTGACTACAGCGTCGGACTACAATGGCGGGCTCACGCAAAGATCTTCGGGTAAATCTTTACCATATATGGAGCTAACCGCTGACATCATCAATGGGAAAAACTTCACGAAGGGGGAAAACTCTAATCGGCTCGTTTGGCTAGATTGTTTTATAAAAATATACACTACCGTTCAAAAGTTTGGGGTCACATTGAAATGTCCTTATTTTTGAAGGAAAAGCACTGTACTTTTCAATGAAGATAACTTTAAACTAGTCTTAACTTTAAAGAAATACACTCTATACATTGCTAATGTGGTAAATGACTATTCTAGCTGCAAATGTCTGGTTTTTGGTGCAATATCTACATAGGTGTATAGAGGCCCATTTCCAGCAACTATCACTCCAGTGTTTTAATGGTACAATGTGTTTGCTCATTGGCTCAGAAGGCTAATTGATGATTAGAAAACCCTTGTGCAATCATGTTCACACATCTGAAAACAGTTTAGCTCGTTACAGAAGCTACAAAACTGACCTTCCTTTGAGCAGATTGAGTTTCTGGAGCATCACATTTGTGGGGTCAATTAAACGCTCAAAATGGCCAGAAAAAGAGAACTTTCATCTGAAACTCGACAGTCGATTCTTGTTCATAGAAATTAAGGCTATTCCACAAAATTGTTTGGGTGACCCCAAACTTTTGAACGGTAGTGTAAATAACACATTTTCAAACTTATGCAGATCCCAAATACACAAAAACAAGGTAAGGTAAGAAAAGTTGGTTTAGCCTAATAGGTCCCCCTTAAGGGGGGCTTCTTACGTTTCCCCCCCTTTACAATTGCAATATTACACTATTTGTGGGGAGAGGCTTTGACACTGACACACGAGCATGAAGGGGATTGTAAAAGGGTTGGGAATGGAGCCAGCACTGTTGACTCTCGAGTGAGTTCGGTCAGGTGTTTTTTTTTAACGCGAGCCAGATTCTGAGAGCATGACTAATAACCTGAAACACTCGGAACACACTGTTTTTGTCACGGACCAGCAATGTGTGAGTATGTCCTTTCTCGAGCACAGTGTCTGGACTATTTCCATGACGGTCAGCACTTTGTTGTCTATCAAGATGAACATTTTGGCTATGGGGGTCATGACTAGGATTTCACCGGTTCCCATACCGCTGTGTTGCTGCGGGTGTGGCGTACCTGCTTTAATGGAGGCATCGCCGGAATGACCTGTAGAGATGTGGCCGACACGTCTCTTTCTGACTTGGCGGGTTTGGCGCAGTACTGCTCCAGAAGTTTGAGGTCACAGCTACGGAAACAACACTCCTCTACTATCCCACGGTTCTGGGTGCGCCTGTTGTTCCCCCGGCTGGTGGGCCTACCTGGGGAGATTTCGAGGAGAGGCATGGTGAGGTTTTATATATGCAGAGAACACAACAGAAATGAATCTAGGTTGTTTTTGCAGGATTACAATCACAGAGGCGGGCGCAACGAGGATAAAAGGAAATCTATGACCAACCGCGACAAATCTTTTTGTTTGGAGAAGATAATCTGGCGAGGGCTAACACATGTAAACACTATGCAGCCATAGTCCCGTAGGTGAGCGAATACATAAAATGGAAATTCCTCCTGACCTTGTCCTTTGTCAAGTCAGCAGAGATTACTGGGACGAGGAGGGGCAAGGGAGAGGTAGAGAAAACAGCCCGCAGGGGACCGGCGCAAGAGTGTGTGAGCTGGGTTGAAACAGAGGAGGTGAATGCAAATCAAAAGAGGAATAGAGTAATGACGGGTGAGAGAGAGAGAGAGAGAAAAGCGCAGAGGAAGAATAAGGTGAAAGGGGGGGAAGCGGCGCGTTTTGAATGTTCCGCAAAGGGAACGCCATTCACCATCAATAAAGGGCTTGTTTGAAGTCCCGCGGCCCAATACAATGTTGGGGAAATCTCACGAGATGCGAGGCTAGGTTTGATTGCAGGAAGGGAAAGAAGAGAAGGAGACAGGATCTAAATTGGATAACGATGTGTAAAAGGGGGAGGAAAGGCACGTACAAAGACATTTCTTGTCAGTCTCTCAAAGGTGAAATGTTTTTTTTTTATTCCAATATTTTAGGATGTGTGTCACAGCAACTAATCCACTTGGGGATTAACAAGCCACAGAATACTTAGTTCAGGGGTAGGGAACCTATGGCTCTCGAGCCAGATGTGGCTCTTTTGATGACCGTATCTGACTCTCAGATAAATCTTAGCTGACATTGCTTAACACCATAAGTAATGAATAATTCCGCTGGTAATCAGTTTTAAAAATAACGTTCAAAATATGAAACATTCTCATGCATTTGAATCCATCCATCCGTTTTTCTACCGCACCTGTTCAAGAAGTCGCATTAATGGTAAGAAGTATTTTATTTATTATTGGTTAGCTTCAGAATAACGATGTTATTAAAAAAGAATAAGAGACATATTATACTCTAAAAATGATGGTCTTACTTAAAAATGCATGCATATAACACTTTAGTATGGGGAGCATATTCTAAGTAACAAAGACTAAATTAAGAGTTATTTGGACAATATGGAAACATATTGTAAGTAGCAAAGACTTAATTTAGAGTTATTTGGTTAGGGTTAGGGTTGTTGTATAATGAGGCCATGCAGAATAAGTACTGTATTTTTCAGAGTATAAGTCGCTCCGGAGTATAAGTCGCACCGGCCGAAAATGCATAATAAAGAAGGAAAAAAACATATATAAGTCGCACTGGAGTATAAGTCGCATTTTTGGGGGAGATTTATTTGATAAAACCCAACACCAAGAATAGACATTTGAAAGGCAATTTAAAATAAATAAAGAATAGTGAACAACAAGCTGAATAAGTGTACGTTATATGACGCATAAATAACCAACTGAGAATGTGCCTGGTATGTTAACGTAACATATTATGGTAAGAGTCATTCAAATAACTATAACATATAGAACATGCTATACGTTTACCAAACAATCTGTCACTCCTAATCGCTAAATCCCATGAAATCGTACACGTCTAGTCTCTTACGTGAATGAGCTAAATAATATTATTTGATATTTTACGGTAATGTGTTAATAATTTCACACATAACCCAAACTATGAAAAAAACTGCGACTTATAGTCCGAAAAATACGGTACTTAATAATGACTAATTAAGAGCCAATATGTTACTAATGTGCATGTTAATAAGCAACTAATTAATGGTGAATATGTTCCCCATACTAAAGTGTTACCAAAATATTATATGGCTCTCACGGGAATACATTTTAAAATATTTGGCTTTCGTGGCTCCCCTAGCCAAAAAAAAAGGTTCCCGACCCCTGGCTTAGTTCCTTGAAAGGTGGAAATTTGAGGAGGGAAAAAAAATGGCTAGTGAACATTAGTGTGGTGACTGCACGCCTTATGGGTGCTATTGCTTTACTGGTAAACAAGCAGCCTATTGTGTTGCGTGAGGCTTTACGTGCTGGTCCCCGGGCCTTTCATATGCAATGAGAGGTATACAGGTCCTGCGCGCATCGATACCACACTTGAGACGCAGCTGTATCGTTCCTAGGCGGTGTGCGCGCGCGCGTGCGTGTAGTATCAGCTATGCAAACAAATCGGTTGGGTTTTTTTGGGGTTGTTTTTTTTTTGCGCACCCCAAAAAAAAAAAAGACAATTGCGCAGCGCTTTTTTTTTACGCGCAGCCAAACGTACTGAAATAGAAGCCTCTGTCTTCGCAGACGAACTGCAGCGCGTCTACCAGCTCTCCCCCACAAAGCGTCTCCGCCGAGGTCATCCCCACCGCATAGAGGCTCAGCGTCAGTGCAAAGAGCAGCGCACGACTGGAGGAAGACATCTTCTTGACCTGCAAACACACACATACTGTATAAACTCACAGCCAAGTCATTTTATGCATCCACATTATTTGGATTTTTTTTTTTTAGAAACAAGTGCACAACTTTTGAGTCAAGTCACAAAAGATAGACAGGACCTTTTTTTTTTTTTTTTTTTCTTTCTTTTTTTTTTTTTACCTCTTGCACAACATGCCAGAATTTGCAAGAGAGGCTGTTCGATATCAGAAAAAAAGCAAGACTCAGCACTTATTCCCCCCTCCTTGCTCACTATTGCGCTCAATGACCCTCGCCTACCGCCCCCTATCTGCCGGCAAATAAGACCAGCTGTTTGCTGCAAGCCCTGCACCTTCCAGAACCCCGAAATTCCTTTACTTATAATAAGACATTTCACCAAAATTTGCAATTAAATGTCAATTCAATCCATATTACACTTATGCTTTTTCATGCACTTTTATACTAAAAAAAAAAAAAAAAAAAAAAAAAAAGCAAAACTCCAACGTGCATAAATCATCTTTAGCTTACCTTCATCCTGCCGGGCTGCGTTTCCCTGCAGGTGTGGCAAAGTGAGTTGGATCGCAGGGTGTCCATGTCAGTCGGCAGTATAGTCACAAAATGGGAAGAAGAAAAAAAAAACCCGAAACAAAACAAAAAAAAAAAAAAAGCTGGCCTTACTTGGTGCTTTTGGGTGTGCTTGCAGGTGAGTTAGTTTCCCAGTATGTTAGTTAGGTGATGTGTGAAAGAAAGGCTGTCCCAGAGACCGAGGAGACAGGCTAAAACTTCTCAGGGAGAAGTATTATATACCAAAACACGCCCACTTTACGCACGCACACACACACGCGCACACACACACACACACACACACACACACACGCACACTCCACCCCCTCGCTCCTCCTCTCCTCCTTTTTAACCGCACGGTTAAAAAAAAAAAAAAACATGTCTTACACAAAAGTGCACAAAGGAGTCTCCAAAAATGTATTTTTGAACAACCATCACAATTTAACGAACGAACTATCCTGTGTATTTCACTGGAGAGTGGAAACGGTGTGGTGACGTCATCAGAATGTCACCGAGAGGTGATGCGCAGCCTCCAGCAGGAGGAGAGGGATGCCTCCTCTCCATGGGGTGGGGGCGGGGGGGGGCAACTAACTAAGGAGAGATAAGACAAATAAATAAAAACACCCAATGTGACTGACATAAGAGGGATGTCCAATTAAATCCAGGATTAAATGGACTGAAATGACGTCACTCCCAAATTGCGGTCACTCCGTAAAATGCAAACAAATCGAAGTAAATGACTTATAAATATGACAACAACAAAAAAAAAACTTTGTCCCCCTTATATAAGCGTGCCTCGTACAGCAGGTGAGGATGTGTGCCTCCAGTCCACGGCTCCGATGCCGTCATCCTCACACTGACATCTAGAGGTGAAGCGCTGGCAGGGCCAGGCGCATTAGTACTGCTCGACAGTACCCTCTTGTGGCCAAAATATTTAGTGCATGCAGTAAAACAAACAAATCGACATTTTACAGGGGTGTCAAACTAATTTTTTTACGGAGGGCCACACTTGTAACAGTGTACATACAGTCGTGGTCAAAAGTGTACATACACTTGTAAAGAACATAATGTCATGGCTGTCTTGAGTTTACAATAATTTATACAACTCTTATTTTTGTGTGGTAGAGTGATTGGGGCACATTAGGGGTGTGGGAAAAAATCGATTCGAATTCGAATCGCGATTCTCACGTTGTGCGATTCAGAATCGATTCTCATTTTTTTTAAAACAATTGTTTTTATTTTATTTATTATTTAAAAAAAAATATTTGTTAATTGTTTTAATTTTTTTTTAAATTAATCAATCCAACAAAACAATACACAGCAATACCATAACAATGCAATCCAATTCGAAAACCAAACCCGACCCAGCAACACTCAGAACTGCAATAAACAGAGCAATTGAGAGGAGACACAAACACGACACAGAACAAACCAAAAGTAGTGAAACAAAAATGAATATTATCAACAACAGTATCAATATTAGTTACAATTTCAACATAGCAGTGATTAAAAATCCCTCATTGACATTATCATTAGACATTTATAAAAATAAAAAATAAAGAACAATAGTGTCACAGTGGCTTACACTTGCATCGCATCTCATAAGCTTGACAACACACTGTGTCCAATATTTTCACAAAGATAAAATAAGTCATATTTTTGGTTCATTTAATAGTTAAAACAATTTTACATTATTGCAATCAGTTGATAAAACATTGTCCTTTACAATTTCAAAAATATACTACTCTGCTTGCATGTCAGCAGACTGGGGTAGATCCTGCTGAAATCCTATGTATTGATTGAATAGAGAATCGTTTTGAATCTGGAAAAAATCGTTTTTGAATCGAGAATCGTGTGGAATTGAAAAAAATATATATTTTGAATCGAATCGTGACCCCAAGAATTGATATTGAATCGAATCGTGGGACACCCAAAGATTCATAGCCCTAGAGCACATTGTTGGTCACAAAAAAGCATTCATGAAGTTTGGTTCTTTCATGAATTTATTATGGGTCTACTGAAAATGTGACCAAATCTGCTGGGTCAAAAGTATACATACAGCAATGTTAATATTTGGTTATATGTCCCTTGGCAAGTTTGGTAGCCATCCACAAGCTTCTGGCAAGCTTCTGGTTGAATTTTTGACCACTCCTCTTGACAAAATTGCTGCAGTTCAGTTAAATATGTTGGTTTTCTGACATGGACTTGTTTCTTCAGCATTGTCCACACATTTAAGTCAGGACTTTGGGAAGGCCATTGTAAAACCTTAATTCTAGCCTGATTTAGCCATTCCTTTACCACTTTTGACATGTGTTTGAGGTCATTGTCCCGTAGATCACCCAACTGCGCCTAATACCCAACCTCCAAGCTGATGATTTTAGGTTGTCCTGAAGAATTTAGAGGTAATCCTCCTTTTTCATTGATTGATTGATTGATTGACTGAGACTTTTATTAGTAGATTGCACAGTATGTACATATTCCGTACAATTGACCACTAAATGGTAACACCCGAATAAGTTTTTCAACTTGTGTAAGTCGGGGTCCACATTAATCAATTCATTGTCCCATTTATTCTCTGTAAAGCACCAGTTCCATTGGCAGCAAAACAGGCCCAGAGCATAATACTACCACCACCATGCTTGATGGTAGGAATGGTGTTTCTGGGATTAAAGGCCTCACCTTTTCTCCTCCAAACATATTGCTGGGTATTGTGGCCGAACAGCAACATTTTTGTTTCATCTGACCACATAACTTTCCTCCAAAAGGTCTTATCTTTGTCCATGTGATGTCAGATGAAACAAAAATTTGACCACGGCTGTACTGTATATGAATATAAACGTTTAATGTTCTTGTTAAACAATTTTCCACTGCAACTTTTTTTGATTATTGTATTTTTTGCAGATTGATGGATAACTTGCTATGAAAGCGTACATCAAAATGACAAGCAGAAATTTCAGTCAATCAAAGTTTATTTATATAGCCCTGAATCTCAAGTTTCTCAAAGGGCTGCACAAGCCACAACGACATCCTTGGCTCAGATCCCACATCGGGGAAAGAAAAATCTCAACCCAAGGCTACTATTTAGCCTTTGTGATAGATACTTTAAAAATGGATATAATATATACTGTATTGTTAACCATATTATACATTAGCTAAATTTACAAACCAACAAACAAATGTTATTGTTTTTTAAGACATTTTTAATGTCATATATGAATGACCTGAATGTCTTTATGAACCCCAAGGCTATTCGGACCAAAAGACTCTCTCAAAACTGGAACTTATGTTAAAAACCAGTCTTAAGATACTTTTTCTTCTCTTTATGTGACAATCTGTCACTTCACGTCTGGTTATGTTTATTGGGCCCTGTCTACATTAAGCCAGATAACTCCTTAAACAAATAATTATTGAGCCTGAGCCTGTGTCAGCCACACTAAACCATCGTTTAAGGTTCCCCTCCTTGGACGATTTTTTACACGGGTAAGTGCGTGTCTACTTTTTTTGAATCTCCGGCTCTTAGCTTTGTACGGACTCATCGATCGTTTACAAACAGAGTTCGGAGAGGAAGTGACATCAGAAAGATCGCGCCCCACACAGGAAGTGACGCCAGACAGAACGCGCCACAGCCAGTTTCATAACAACTGGTTTCGTAACTCGGAGCTAACCACTGGAAAGATGGAGGCGAGTCATCCAGACATGCTGTTTCTCCTTACTCTACATGTACAGACGCTTGTGGAAATCACACGTGAATAGAAGGAAACACGCGATTGCAGCTATTTTATATACAACACATCTCAGACCGCAACATAGCAATGTTGAGCGACGGTTTTGGATAAGGCCTGGAAGAACGGCAGCCTGGTGGGACATGTTTGTCAACGAGTGTTGTGCCAGACAAATGGCAAGAGAACTTTCGAATGTCCAGGTCAGCTGTGATTCTTCTTACCGAAAAACTTAATCTATTTGTCGAAGGAGAGACAACGAGAATGCGGGTTTCCGTGGATGTGATAAAAAAGGTAGCATGTGCTTTGTATTACCTGTCCCACGAGGGAAGACTACGGAAAATAGCGAATGCATTTGGACTGGCAAAGCAGACTGTATCAGTTATTGTCCGCCATGTATATCGAGCGATCACTCAACGTCTTGATTCAGAGTATATAAAGTTTGCTAAAAAGTTGTTTACTTTCACATGTCCATTAAAGACTTGATTAATGTATGATGTCTCAGGTGTAATTCTCTACAATAGGGCCCCACAGCACGCAGGATTTCAGTTAATTGAAATATCACAACACTGGATAATGTTCAGATAAGTTCAATTTAATTTAAGAACTTGAACACAAAGCAACTATGAGGTGCTTATTTTCCGCACGTTCGTACTAGGTCGCGTTGCGTCGGCGGACGGATGGGGGAAGGGGTCTTAAACGGTGGCATTGTGTGTGTGTTTGGACAAAGATAAGGTTAGTGTAGAAGGAGCCTAAGTTAGTGTTTATTTCCTGTTGGCGCTCTTATTTTTGTTCCATTTCCTGCATGTCTCCCTGAGCGCTCGTTTCCCTCACCTGTCCCTGATTGGCAGCCTGGCACACCTGGTTGCAGTTGCCAATCAGGCTGCTATTTATGCCTGCCTCGCCTGTTCGTCAGTGCTTGAGGTTTGACTATGTTAGGGACCTTTTGCTGGGTGCGTGACTTCTCCTTGTTTGAGTATAATAAAGACTCTTAGCTGCACGTCGTTCTCCTGTTTGCTGCATCTTAGGGTCACAACCGCCGCAGCCATACGAGTTCCTCACACTTTATTTATTTTTAAGATATTACTTATGTAAACTGTTCATCCTACTGTTCTGTCTTTTTTATGTCAATTGTGTGTGTGTTCTAATTAAGTTATCTAAAAAAATAATTATTCATTCTCTTCATAGCACTCTTCTCAAATAGTGGGGGGTGTGGTGACCCCTTCCATAACATGCTTTATCAGTATTGTGCAGTATAGTGCTTCAAACCCCGCTTGGAAAAGCTGTGCACTCCAAATTACTTTGTGTAGTCACTAATAGTGACATCCTTTTAAAAAAAAATAAAAAAAATCAGCACAAATTGTTTCATTCAAAAAATTGGGAAGCACTGAAAAAGCAAAAGGGCACACACGTCCAATGGGTCAACGAAGCCACATGTCAAAAAGGGTTCACAAAGGTGGGCCCAAGCCAAAGAAAGAAAGTGATGAATAGGAAGACACTTGAGTTGTTCCATTCATTAATGAGGGAAATGTTGTCAAAAAAGATCTGTGGCTAATTATATATATTTGAATAAATAAAAAATAAATCTGTGGCTAGTTCCTCTTTTTCAAGACTTTGACTTTTGCACCATACTTTCTTTAGCTATGGAAGAACAGCTTGAACTTGGGGTTACGTTTGGAGTCAACATTCTTTCAGTCTTGTACCAGGTAAGTACTCAAACAAGCTGGAACCAACATCCCCAATGGACAACAGATAGTAGTCAGGCAGCCTGCAGGCCTAACCAAATAGTTTGAAGTCTATCATAGTTCAAGACAAAAGGGCAACTGCACTTTTTTGGAATTTTGCCTACCGTTCACAATCCTTATGAGAGACAAGACGACAAAAGGTTTTTTTGCATTTTGTTTGCAGTCTTACATATAAAAATCAGCTTGTTCTTGGTGGCTAGCAATGCAGCTAATGGGAGCAATCAATTCTAGCTCAAAATCACTTAAAAATGCATTTAAAAACCGTCAACAATACTTGTTCCGTAACCTGTATAATAACCAAGTTGTAGCAAAATTGTTATTGTAAGAACAAACACTGACAAACTATTTTTCTAGCGCAGCAGCACATCGGCATTCTTCGGTATTAGCCGTATAAGCTAGCTACAGAAAGAGATAAGCTATCTTCTATGACAACACAAAACGCGTTTGAGTTTGTAATGCACAACACTGCGATACGACACCAATCTGTACTGACTTAAAAACACAAACAATCATATTAAAGTATCTGAAAAGTGTTAGCCTACATTTCATGTTTTGTTTGTACACAGCTAACCGGAGAGCGTTTGTACTGTAGTTGTAATAACACGCATGACGTGCTGAATGTATTGTGATTAATATTAAAGTGACTTACTCGATGTATAGTTGTGCGTTTGGTCCAGCTGGCAGAGGACATATTTTTCCGGTTTATTTGGGTACGCACTCCATTTATGTCAAAATAGCTTGGCTCCAAGTTCCACATTTACCTTACCCTGTTGGCTTTTGTCTGCTCCAACGTCTCACCCTTTCTTCATGCTTGCTTCTACGTATAAGCAGTAGTTCATCCTCAGTATATTCAGCTTCAAAAAGATAAGGTTGTGAATCCTAATTTGTCCAAAAATAGTCATCTTCCTGGTCTGTTATCGATTCTGCCATGATAAGAACACACTCGCGTTTTTTTACGGAAGTAGGAACACACATTTGTTGCCAAAAGTCAGATGTGCGCTGCTATGGAAACGGAAATCGATGCGCTGAGGAAATCACTCCTGGCATTGATTAAAATGACCAAAATACGATAAATATTAAACATATTACATATTGTTATGAACGTGTCTGTGACTACATTATATATATCATTGCACTGTGTATATTAAATGTTGATAACAGGTTTTTGAAGTGTTTTAGAGGGATTTGAAGGCTAAAACGGTGACCGCATCTTTCAAGCGTTTTTTCTTTATCATCTTTAAAATTCTCAAAAAACCACATGGGTTTCTTGTCTCTCATAATGATTCTGAAATTCCAAAAAAAAGTGCATTTCCGCTTTAAGTGTATATTTTCTATAACATGCATTAACAAGAATAAGCTTTGTGTTAATGTCAGTTGTTAGCATAAACACACAATTTTTCTATTTATATTGTGCCGTTTTGCCCAATTGTATTCACTTTTGCTGTTTGCCTAACTTTAAAAACAAACCGCAGGCTGCAATAGGTTTCTGGACTGCACTTTCAACACACCTGTACTATATCTCCATTTTACTGCTGCTTACGGGTGTGACATGCAATAAAATCCCTTTGCAAATGTAATAATATTTCAATATGTATGACATAGTTCTCATAGTTTTATGCAAAAATAAAAGCTTATTAATTATATTGTTTGTTTTGCTATTTTACTGAAGTAATCAACAGCTCATGATGCACATGGTAGGATTTATTTTTAATCAAGCATTTACGTGGCAAAAAATACATACATGGTTATTATTAACTGGCAAAAGCCCAAACACTTAATTCACATACAGCATTTATTTTCCCCATTGATACATTTAAAATAGATTTCAGTATATACAATACCAATTACTCTGACTGGACATTTGTTTAAGTCTGATTATAAAATAAATTTTAAAAAAGTGTACATTGGATTTAGTTTTTTACTTTTAATATGACACAATTTCTTTGACTGAACATTTTTTTAAACATAATTTTGAATTTCAACATTGAGGTTTTACAGGTTGTCATCTTGTTGACCAGTTACAAGGAGATGATAATTCATTAGTGGAGGTACAGAACAAAGATAAACATACAGCACAAGGGACATCAAATTGATTGCAATTGGACTGTTCAGTGTGTCTTATCTTAGTAGTTCATTCTCAGCGGCTAGATAGGACAGCTCTAGTCTGAGAGGATGGTGCAGGATATGGCTATTCAACTGGCTATCCCGTGGGGCCAAATCTGGCCCAATAATGACACCATACAGACCCCTGAATTTAGTTCAAAACTTGGGAAACAAATATTTTTGGAGCAAATTCCTAAAGACACTAGAGTTCTTCCTGTTGTATAAAGGAACTCACATTAGAAGATTCTTACATAGACATTTGAACCTTGCTAGCAAACATAGAAGACTGGGGTCCAAACATGTGATCTACATAACTGAGGCGTTCCCAAGGCACTCCTTCAAGTCCTCTCCTTTTATGCAGTTTGATTTTTTTTTCTGTAATGTTATTTATGTAACTAAGGTGTTGCTGTAGCTTGTTTACTTTAGATGCAGTCAGTAGTCATTTGTTCAACTTTGTATTTATACTAGTGGTGTTCCTCAAGGTTCTAATTTAGGTCCTTTTTTTTCATCAATTGCGATATTCAACTTGTGGCCTGCGAGTACAGTTCAAAGAACTTGTTAGATACTTTATTCAGCAGATTCACACTAAAGTACTGTTATAAAGGTGATTTGTGGACTAACGTTTTTGTAGAAGGTCCTTAAAAACAGCAAAGCGCTCCTGTAACTTTGGCAAAATGAAAAGACCAATATCAAATGTCTACTGCAGAGGATCTTGGTTCTCCAGAATATACTAAGACTAAGACGTCCAGCCCCTCAGCTCCTTAGCTTTCTGGAAATATGGCCCCCAAAACAATTTAATTGAATATCGCTGGTGTATATGGACCTTAAGGAGAAACACCATTTGTACATACAGTATTCTGGATAGAAGAGACAAGTGGTTTGAAATTGGAGTGAAGGTAGGTAAACTATGTCAAAACATGTCTGAACAAAGGGGGAGGTCTTCCATGTAAATTAAGCCTCTCATAAATAACATAGCACAGCCATGTTTGGCTGAATGGAATACTAACGAGGGTGAATCCAGCCAAACGACTTTCATAGCAGAGGTCTCAACACCCATTTATCTTAACGACTGTTGTTTTGCATCCCAAAAGAGTGAAACCACTCTTGTTGGGGCATGTCTCACCTACCATAAACAATATATACTGCACCGTCCTACAGTATTGAGTCTTTCAGCATGAACTGATGATGGGGTGTCAACGTGAACAGTCCAGTGGCGATCCAATGTCCTCAATATAAGATAGTAATTCACAGAACATACTAGCTCCAACGATGCAGAACATAGCAGAGAGGAAGCAAACAATAGCGGGTATGAGCGAGAAATGGTGCTTTCTCAAGACAAAACACTGAGTGCATCCGAGAGCATCTTGAGCTCGTCCTTTACTCCTTCCAGGCCTCCTTGGATTTTCAAGGGGTTGTCCAGGACCTCGATGCTGCTGGTGTATGGATCAAACTTCACTGAGAAGGGGCGGTGGATACCAGCAACGTATGTCCTGATTACAGTTGAAGATAAACAGAGTCAAGAAGGTCAGTTCATATGTGTCCATTAACATCCCACTTGGCTTTTCCACCTGTCTACAGAAAATGGAATGTCCTATTGACATTTGAAATACACTCCTATACAATCCTGTTTTCATAAACATTCCCTTGCTGCTCTTTCCATTTGGACTGTGACTAAATACTGTCAAAACACCCACCAAAGCTACTTGTTTTGCAGGGTAGCACTGATGTTTTTGCCAAATAAAACGTCAGTGTTTTGCTTTGGTAAGAGGGTCTACATTGGTAACAGCTGTCTTCTGGCACAAAAGGATGTGGCCTGCAGCGTTAGATTTTCTGGACTTGTCCGTACGTAACCTCTCTTCTTCTGTTGTTTTCTTCTCAAAAAGTACATTTGTCGCGTCTTTATGTAAGAATGCTAGGGTGTCTCGATATTGATATGGATATGGATATCGGATATTGGTCCGATACTAGCAAAAAAAAACAAGCATCGGATGGTATTGGCTTAGTTGAATCCAAAATCTCTGATATAAGCTCTAATACAAGCAGTCTTGCAGCGCGTTTACTTGTGCAAAGATGAACAGACAGTTAACATCTAAATGTCCTCATTATTTTTTCTTGTATTTTAGTAAAGTAATTCTCATTTTAGCTCAGGGGCCGCAAGGAGGAAAATCTGTGCGCAAGCGGGGAGGACTATTAAAACCATGGCATTAAAACTAAAAAAAAATAAAGACAACTTCAGATTGTTTTCTTTGTCTTACTTTGGCCAAAAATAAAACAAACACATTCTGAACATTTTAGATCCATGAAGGAAAGAAGAAAGTGAATGAATTTTTATAACTGAACACATTTACATGTTGCTGCTACTCGATTTCTACTAGAATGAATCAAAACACGTATTGGTATGTCAGACTTAGCCTTTTCTTGGTTTAACTCCTATCTTACTGACAGGATGCAGTGCGTCTCCATAAGAATCAATCAATCAATCAATGTTTATTTATATAGCCCTAAATCTATTATTTTAGATTCTGATTTACATTTCGACAGTCACATCAAATCAGTAACAAAATCGGCCTACTATCACCTCAAAAATGTAAAAAGACTTAGAGGGCTCATGTCAGCTCAAGACTTAGAAAAACTTGTACATGCCTTTATTACCAGTAGGCTAGACTATTGTAATGGTCTCCTTGCAGGTCTTCCCAAAAAAACTGTCAGGCAGCTACAGCTTGTTCAGAACGCTGCTGCTAGAGTTCTAACAAAGACCAAAAAATGTGAGCACATTACACCAATTCTTAAATCCTTACATTGGCTCCCTGTACATCAGAGAATAGATTTCAAAATCCTCCTGCTCACATATAAATCACTACATGGTCTAGGGCCCAAGTATATCACTGATATGCTCCCACTATATACGCCCTCTAGATCACTAAGATCTTCTGAGACCAATCTGTTAGCGGTTCCAAGAGTAAACTCAAATCAAGGGAGATCATCATTCAGTCACTATGCAACACATAGCTGGAATAAACTTCCTGAAGATGTCAGACTCTCCCCAACTCTCACTACTTTTAAAACTAGACTGAAGACTTTTATGTTCACCTTAGCTTTCAGCTAAATCTTTTAATCTTTTAACTTTTAACGTCTGCACTGTTTTTATATTTATTTTTATTGTCTGCATTTTAATTTTGCTTTTATTTTCTTTCATTTCACTTTGTTGTCTGTGAAGCACTTTGAGTCTGCCTTGTGTATGAAAAGCGCTATACAAATAAAGTTGCCTTGCCTTGCCTTGCCTTGCCTAAATCACAAGTGTCTCAAAGGGCTGTACAAGCCACAACGACATCCTCGGTACAGAGCCCACGTGACCTCGGAGCATGTTAAGGTAACGTGCGGAGTTCTACTGGGTTTGGTCCTTGGCCCTGCACTCTTCAGTAACTATATGCTGCCGCTGCTGACATCATACGCAGATGCGGTGTTAGCTTCCACTGTTATGCTGATGACACCCAACTTTGCATGCCCCCAAAGCTGACCAACACACCAGATTGTAGTCACCTAGAGGCGTGTCTTCATGAAATCAAACAATGAATGTCCAGCATAAATGTTGATTATCCGTCCTACTAGACACCGGCAGGGGCGGATTAAGAAATTTTGGCCCCCTGGGCCTGACATGGTCTTGGCCCCTCAACCCCCCGCGCGTGTGGGCGCACACACACGCACGCACTATGCAAGAAATACTGTATACTGTGAACAGACATGCACACTGTACTGTACAGAAGAGTGCACATACTGCACACACACTATTAGGTATACCACACAGACACTGACAAGCACAGGTTTCACACAGACACAGGGGGAGGGGATAAATGGCCTAAAAATAAACATTTTTGAAAATGATTACGCCCACTTCAGTGATGGTGCATTGGGTCATTTGAGAGATATGATGTATTGGAAGTTGGTAGCTATCATGAAATAAACCCCCCAACCCACCCAAAAAACTAAATCGGACATGATTTTTGCCCCCTTTTCCTCCCTTCTATCATTAAAAATAAAATAATATCTTAGGAAAACACATTGGCATAACGGCAGCTGTGCAGCAAATTGAGGCTCAAAGTCTGTATCTATTTGTGGTTAAGCTTGAGGAGAAGGAGAAAGGTAAAATGATAACATGCATCGGAGAGCACCACAAAGAAAGGTGTAGGCCAGTTCATGGTACAAGGGCTGCATGCAGGTCAAGATAGCCCATTTCCAAGAATGCTATAGTGGCTGGACAGGCACTGGACATGTCCTGAACTCAGTGTCAGACGTGGCTGCCGAATACTTGGATGAAGTGAAGCAGCTGACAGATCTCATGCTGCCCCATCTGAAGACTGTCCTGGCCAGGCAGAGGATGGATGAGGAGACCTTCCCAATGGACCCTGTCAGTGAACAGGCTAGTAACATTGATGGCACCCCTGTGCACAACATTGGGATGGAGAGACAATGTGGCAAGGTGGACTACAAACTGAAGAAGTTGGGCACACTGAACGCAGTCAATAGGTCAATAATTTTACAGAAGAGCCAGGAGCTTCAGAGGTTTCAAGGCAGCAGCACAAGCAAAAAGGGAGGTTGAACTCAACTGGAGTAAATTCATGAAGGCAAAATTCGAGAGTAGGGCAGATGAGAAACAAGAGATGGCTCAAAGAAAGGAGAGTAAGAGACTAGACATGCTGGACACACTGAAATCTTTTGATGGCCCCTTCACGATAGTGGGGAAGTTGAAAAGTTCCTTGTGGATGAAAGTCTGCACAAGAATGCAAAGCTGCAGAGAATGAAGCTTGAGGTTCAGTTTGCCAGAGAAAGCACCAAGCTTCTGCCTAAAGTCAATCCTATCTTCACAATCCAGGTGACACTTCCCAGAAATGGCAAAAGTGCAATTCTCCAAGTCATAATGGATACTTAGAATTTTATGGTGGTGGTAAGTATTCATGAAAACAGGTAGCCTAACATTAGTGAATGGGTGAATTCTGGAAATAACCTAAAAATCTTACACAGTGCACCTTTAAGCAAGGGGTTTCTTTCGTGCTTTCAATTTTGCAAAATCATCCACCACATCATTGAAGTCCAACTCTCTTGTCAGCTCACTCTCAATTGCCATTAGAGATAACGCATTTAATCTTTTCTGAGTCATTCTTGTGCGCAGCTCATTTTTTACTCTTGACAAAAGAGAGAATGAGCGTTCTCCCTCACAGTTACTGACCGGTAGAGTGAGAAAAATCTGTAGCGCAATGTATGTATTAGGAAACGTAGGCTGTAGTCCAAAATGTATTATTGTTTTGAGCAGTCCTGAAGGGGTCCTCTCCTCATCAGTGTTGTTGAGCTGTATAAAAGATTTGAACTGTATAAGCTCCTGTCCAAGACTTTCATTGAGGTCAGATGGGTATGATTCAGTGAGAATCTTGGCCTTGTGAAGGACTGAAGCATTGGACTCTGTATCCAAAGAGAAAAGGACACTGAACAAATTGTTCAGATGTTTGTAGGCCTCCAGACGGTGATTAAGGCTTGAACTCAGTTGATCAATAGAGGCAATAAATGTCTCTATTTGAAACAGTTGCCTTCCCTCAAGCACAACATCTGGGGATGCTGATTCATCAGCAAACTTTTTACGTTTCCTCGTCCGTTCAGCCCTGTAAGATGGGGTGCCACCCAACATGTTTAAGGCTTTCTGCTCAAAATGATCAAATAGATCTCTTTGGGAGAGAACAAAGGTGCGCAGAGATTCCAGCAATCTAACTGCTGTACCAAGGTCCATGTCTGCTTTTTGAAGTTGCAGACTTGTGGCCTGAAATCTGGACAGAACAGTGTCCCAAAAGCCTGCCATGAAGGCCATCTCAAGTGAATCCAGCTTCCGCACTAGACTGTCAGCTTCAGTTCGTGTGTCTCGTTTCTCTGTGTCATCAGTGGAAATAACCTGTAGTGCTGCTTTTATTTTACTGTAGTTCTGCCACAGTGCTTTGGTAGATTCTGCACGGCAACTCCAACGCGTGTTGGATAAAGCTTTAAGTGTGAGATCTATGTTGGAATTGCCAAATACCCTGTCCCATCGGTGTGTGGATGCAGTTGTGAAGTTGTAAATAGACTGAATCAAGTCAAAATACTTAGAGACTTCATTTCCACATCTGTCAATGCTGTTGACTCCCACCAAATTCAAAGAGTGAGCTGCACATGGAATATAGTGTATTAATGGGTTGCTTTTCTTTAAGTGAGCCTGCAACCCATTATACCTCCCTGACATGTTGCTGGCATTATCATAAGCCTGCCCCCTGCAATTTGACAGCTCTAACCCTAGATTTTCCAACACAGACATGACACAGTTAGCCAAACTTTCACCTGTATGGCTAGTAATGGGCTCAAAACCCAGAAAGCGTTCAACAACACTGCCCTCTTTGCTAACAAAACGGAATATGAATGTCAATTGGTCCACATGAGATAAATCTGGGGTTGAATCCACAATGATAGAGTAGTATTTGCTTGCTTGCAGTTCATCTGCTATAGCCTGTTTGGTTTTTGCACCCATCAATTCAATGAATTCCTCACAAATGGTGGAGGACAGATATGAGGTATTACCTCGACCCATCTGCCCAAACTTTCTGATGTGATCCTTTAGAAAGGGATCAAATTCAGCCAGGACCTCCAGAATACCAAGGTAGTTCCCATTGAGAGGAGACCCTAACGATTCATTTTTACCCCTAAATGCAAGGCCCCTTTCTGCAAGGAATTTAATGACTGCAACAACTCTTTGTAACACCTGCCTCCAATAGCTGCTCTCTGCCTGAAACTGTTTGAACAGGTCTGCATCAACTGTGGCACCTTTGGCGCGGTTCAAGACTGCTTGCATGCAGGTTATGTGCTCAGCACTTCGCTCATGTTCACCAAATCTTTCTGAGTGTTTCCAATCACAATAGCCTGTCACAAAAGAATGCGTTTTTGGGGAAAACAGTTTGCATGCAAAGCAGTAAACATTACCAGTAGAGGGAGAGTACATCAGCCACTCTCTTTGTACTCGTTGTCCATTGGGCAAGTGTGAAGTAAAATGTTCATTGTTTAGGCATCGGGTTTTGCCTCCTAGCCCACTGTTCCTCACAGAAGCTGGATAATGGCTGTGACGGTTGTGAAATGATTTTGCACCTCTTTGAATAAGAACTTCCTTCATTGACTCAGTGAGGGTCTCAGCCCATTTAGCGGGATCACTAGGTAGAGTTGTCACTGTAGATGGTGTTGAAGAAAGATTCAGCTCATTTTCTATGCTGTCCAGAGGTGCAGTGACCTCACATTCATCCGAGCAACTGGCTACTGCTGAATTGGTTGAATCATAAGCATCAGAAGCATTTGGTTCAGTGTCTACACTTGTAGTGGTCTCAGGATCTTGGGAGCTACATGCTAGCTCAGGTGCATTGCTAACCTTAGCTGAATTTGCAGTAGCATTTATAGAATTGCTTTCAGCAGATGTCTTTGTACTGAAGAAGCTGGAGATATTTGGAACACTCTCAAGTAAAACTGATTCCTTTTTTTTCTTTTCTTGCTGAATTTTTTTTCTAGCTCCTCCACTTAAACGTTTATGATCCATATTTCCCTTCTTTCTTTGCACATTGGCTCTTTGCCTATCACAACAGATAAACCAACTATGTGTGTGTGTGTGTGTGTGTGTGTGTGTGTGTGAGTTTGTTTGTGTGTTTATGATCGGTGCTGCTTCCTTCAAGTGTGTGAGGTGATTTAGAAAACTAGCAACCCAGCATCAACACTCCAAAGCAGAGAATAACAGCTTACTAGCATAGACAATTGAGAGCAGAGAATCAACTGATTCGTCTGATAGACAGCAGGAGAGCAGAGTGGTCAGTGATGATCGAATCAAGAAAATGTCTAAATGGCAAGGGAACAGACTGATTTGTACTGAGGAGAAAGAGAGAGAGAGCCAATTACAGTGAAATATATTCCAAAAGAGCCAAGTGACTAGCTGAAGGCAGGGACAAATGCCTTGGAGTGACCAACAAGAGTGCAAAGTACCAAATGGCAAAATGTGGAAAGACCAACAGGCAGATCTGCTTTTACCTCTTATCTTCACAACCAAAAAGTTGCTAAATGATGTTTTCAGTCGCTAGCCAGGTATGGCCAAAAGACGCGAAATCTAGCGGCAAAGTCGGTCAATCACACTGACAGTGAAACAAATATTTTGAAAAGATAATAATTGTACACCTTTGTGCACTTTAGTCTTCTATCTAAATATTTTCACAAAGGACACCAAGGCAGCTTGCTAGCTATGATGGGAGCAACAATGTCTGATAGACAGCAGGAGAGCAGAGTGGTCAGTGATGATCCAATCAAGAAAATGTCTAAATGGCAAGGGAACAGACTGATTTGTACTGAGGAGAAAGAGAGAGCCAAGTACAGTTAAATATATTCCAGAGCCAAGTGACTAACTGAAGGCAAAGACAACAGCCAGATACCTTAGCAGAGACCAACAAGAATTCAAAGTACCTAATAGCAAGATGGCGAGACCAACACAATAAATTGTATTAGGATTTAATTTATTAACGTTAATCTTAACAGCCAAAAAGTTGCTGAATAATGTTTGTAGTCGCTAGCCAGGTATGCCCAAAACAAGAGTCGCTAAACCTAACAGCAAAGTTGCTTAATTGCAACACACTCTAGGATTCAGGGGAATTAAGGATAATAAAGATATTAATTGTACAACTTTTTGTACTTTTTTTCTAGTTTTTTGAGTCGCCAGCCATGTATGGCCAAAAGTCGCTAATTGAATGCCAACGTTGCTTAATCGCCAACACACTGGGACTCACTGAAGGACTGACTGAATAAAAAAGATAATTAAGATAATTGTGTACTTTTCTCTTCTGATATTTTCTCTAAGGACCCCAAGCTATCTGCAAGCAGCAATAATGTCTGACAGACAGGAGAGCAGAGTGGTCAGTGATGAATGGCAAGGGAACAGACTGATTTGTACTGAGGAGAAAGAGAGAGAGAGCCAATTACAGTGAAATATATTCCAAAAGAGCCAAGTGACTAGCTGAAGGCAGGGACAAATGCCTTGGAGTGACCAAGAAGAGTGCAAAGTACCAAATGGCAAAATGTGGGAAGACCAACAGGAAGATCTGCTTTTACCACTTATCTTCACAACCAAAAAGTCGCTAAATGATGTTTTTAGTCGCTAGCCAGGTATGGCCAAAAGACGCGAAATCTAGCGGCAAAGTCGGTCAATCACACAGTGAAACAAATAATTTTAAAAAGATAGTAATCGTACAATGTCTTGTACTTTTGTCTTCTTTCTTAATATTTCTCAAAGGACACCAAAATGTCGCTATCTGCAGGCAGCTTGCTAGCTATGATGGCAGCAACAATGTACCTTAGAGTGACTGACCAACAAGAGCTCAAAGTACCTAATGGCAAAATGTGGAGAGACAGACACAATAAATTGCATTAAGATGAAGAGAACTGTTGCTATTATTAATCTTAACATCAACCAGAAAGTCGCTAAATGTCACCAGCCAGGTATGGCCAAAAGTCGCTTAATTGGCCACACACAGTAACAGAGAAACTAACAAAAAAAAGATCATAAAGATAATAGTTGTACAACTGTGTGTACTTTTGTCTTCTTTCTAAATATTTTCCCAAAGGACACCAAAATGTTGCTATCTGCAGGCGGGAGCGTGCCTATGTTCCCCGGGTCCTATGTTCCCCGGGTCCTATGTTCCCCGGTTGTTCCTGGGTCTTTGTATGCGACCGGGGAACTTAGGACCCTTTTTCTAAAAAAGGGTCCTATGTTCCCTGCATTGTATCTGGCGAAATTGCGAAATTGTGCCCTGACCAAAACCATCCCTAAACCTAACCTGTCACAGGGCGTTGTGGAGCACTTTTTTTTGGCGAAATTGTGCCCTGACCAAAACTATCCCTAAACCTAACCTGTCACAGGGCGTTGTGGAGCACTTTTTTGGCGAAATTGTGCCCTGACCAAAACCATCCCTAAACCTAACCTGTCACAGGGCGTGCGGCAGCAGATAGAGCAACTCAAACGCAAACTTCCTTCCTTCGACAACTTAAACGCGTCTCTGTCATGCGTGTCTGCGTGCGTCTTACTTAGTCGCGCATTGGAAGCAGCGGGGAACATAGAACCCTTTTCTGGAAAAAGTGTTGTACGTTCCCCGCAGCGGGGAACATAGAACCCTTTTTTTTAAAAAGGGTCCTTAGTTCCCCGGTAGAGGGGAACATAGGACCCGGGTAACATAGGGACGGGGAACATAGGGATGACCCGCTGCAGGCAGCTTGCTAGCTATGATGGCAGCAACGATGTCTGCCAGACAGGAGAGAGTGGTCAGTGACGATCGAATCGAGAAAATGACAAAATGGGTCAAAGACCAAAAAGTTATTAACTGACAGCAGTGACAAATGTCAGACTGTAAACTTTCTCGAAAGAAAAGGACAAAATGGGAAGATGCTGATAATAACAGCAAAATGGAAAATATAAGAATTTCCAAGTAATGCTCAACTCAAGTGTGTGTGTGTGTGTGTGTGCGCGCGTTAAACTTCTTGTTGAATGATTTCAAATTATCTCTGAGTCTGAACTGAGGGAAAGGAAACCAAATTTTGAGCAGTCTCTCACGAGTTCAAAATACCAAATGAGGAGATTCTAAAAGAACAGACCGGTTTATGAAAGACTTGATGGGGGAGGGGCACAGCTAAGAATACTTGAGTGAGATTCTGTGATCCAAATTCGAGATAGAGCTTTTTGATAATGATAATTTGTCAGAGTAAGGTTGTGTAATCAAAATTTGAGAATGAGCTTTGTCAATCAATCAAGAATATTTGCATTAAGTTCTGTGATCAAAATTCAGAAACAACCTTTAATAATTGATAAAGAATATGTGAGTGAGGTTGTGTGATCCATCCAATTTGAGAATTAGCTTTGATAATAATGATTGAGAGCCTCTGGCCCTCTGTGGATCATGGCCGCGGGGCCAATTTTGCCTGGCCCCTTGGGGCCTCTGTGGGTCGTGGCCGCGGGGCCAAGTTGGCCTGGCCCCTTGGGGCCTCTGACCCTCTATGGATCGGGGCCAAGTTGGCCTGACCCCTCGGGGCCTCTGGCCCTCTATGGATCATGGCCGCGGGGCCAAGTTGGCCTGACCCCTTAGGACCTCAGGCCCTCTGTGGGTCGCGGCCGCGGGGCCAAGTTGACCTGGCCCCTTGGGGCCTCTTACCCTCTATGGATCGTGGCCGCGGGGCCAAGTTGACCTGGCCCCTTGGGGCCTCTGGCCTTCTGTGGCTCGCGGCCGCGGGGCCAAGTTGGCCTGGCCCTCTGGGGCCTCTGGCCTTCTGTGGGTCGTGGCCGCGGGGCCAAGTTGGCCTGGCCCCTTGGGGCCTCTGACCGTCTATGGATCGTGGCCGCGGGGCCAAGTTGACCTGGCCCCCTGGGGCCTCTGACCCTCTATGGATCGTGGCCGCGGGGCCAAGTTGGCCTGGCCCCTTGGGGCCTCTGACCGTCTATGGATCATGGCCGCGGGGCCATGTTGGCCTGGCCCCTTGGGGCCTCTGGCCCTCTGTGGGTCGCGGCCGCGGGGCCAAGTTGACCTGGCCCCTTGGGGCCTCTTACCCTCTATGGATCATGGCCGCGGGGCCAAGTTGGCCTGGCCCCTTGGGGCTTAAGATTATTATTTTTGCAAAAGTAGTTTTGCTTGGGTCGCGGCCGCGGGGCCAAGTTGGCCTGGCCCCTTGGGGCCTCTGGCCCCCTGGGCCTGGGCCCGGTAGGCCCGGTCATTAATCCACCTATGGACACCGGCACTTATTTAATAATACCATCTTATTATTTGACAACAAAACAATTATACAAAGCGACTCTGTAAAAAAATCTTGGGATTATCTTCGACCCAACTCTGTCGTTTGAGTCACACATTAAGAGTGTTTCTAAAACAGCCTTCTTTCATCTCCGTAATATCGCTAAAATCTGTCCCATTTTTTCCCACCAGCATCTCTGAGATTATTGTTTATGCGTTTGTACGTCTCGATTACTGTAACTTATTATTTTCGGGTACAAAATGCGTCTGCTGGACTTTTGACAAACACAAGAAAGTTTGATCATATTACGCCTATACTGGCTCACCTGCACTGGCTTCCTGTGCACTTAAGATGCGGCTCCATTACCCTGGAATGTCCTACCAGTTACAGTTAGAGATGCTACCGCAGTCGAAGCATATAAGTTCCATCTTAAAACTCATTTATACACCCAAGCCTTTAAATAGACCCCCCCCCCCTCCCCCTTTTTTTTTTTAGACCAGTTGATCTGTCGGTTCTCTTTTCTGCTCTGCGCCTCTCTCCTGTGCGGAGAGGTTGTCAGATGGCCACGGATCAGTTTCTGTGGAGCAGGCGTAGCTGTTCCAAGTCGGGACCAGGGGGGGACCACTTCTCTATGCATCAGTCGGTGACGTCTCTGCGCTCCAACTAGTCTACATGCAAGATGATTCCCCTGCTGATCTCCCTATGGACTGGACTATAAGGGCGGGGGGATCCCCACATCTGCAGTCCCTCCCAAGGTTTCTCATTGTTCCCATTGGATTTACTGTAGGTTTTTTTTGCCCGAATGTGCGATCAGATCCAAGGATGTCGTGGTTTGTGGAAGCCCTTTGAGGCATTTGTGACTAACGTCCTGTATAAATAAATGTTGACTAATGATTGATTGGATGACTTCCACCTTGAGTTATAATAATCATACGACCTGTCATTAGTCAATTAAATGTGATTCAATACTTCATATACTTCCAAGTGAAAGATAGGGATTAGCTGATTTATGAAGAATTATAACTAATGGATGATACTAATCATAATAATACAAAATTACTATCATAATTATTATAGTAATATTATCAATGCATCTACTGGGATTTAAGCCTCTCCATGTCTTTAAAAACTATTGATACCACTTTTTGGAACTTTAATCAAAGTTGCTTGAATGCACCACAGTTATGAGCTATGAAATACAAAAGTTAAACTTAAACATAACCTTGTCCGATGCTTCGTATTGATATCGTATCGGCCACTACTCAAGGCTCTAATATCAGTGTCATAGTTGATCGGAAGTAAAAAAGTTGGGACACTCCTGTAGAATACTGCACCTGAATTTCTCCTTTGCATCAGAAAAACTCTCTGAAACAAAGTAAACGGGCTGGTAGGTTTGGTCTTGGTAAGGTTGCACTGCTGCGGATTCTGGATGGAACTCCCTTGTCTCTGGTTCATCAGAGAGAGAGTGCTGCACACATAATTTAGGTAAGTTTAATTGCCACGTTCATATACACACGGCGGACATAAATACATACCACAAGCTCTCCATAAGATGAAAGTAGTCCAGCGCCGTAAGCCCTCACTTCACCATTTTGTTTGCACAAGCCGTACTCCACAGTGAACCAATAGAGCTGCTCGAGGAAACACAAACAATAGTCATGGAGATAAAATGTGCACTAGAGTGGACTCCAAAATCATTATTCATCATCAAGACTGTTCTTGCTCTTACTGTGGATAGTTTCTCAATATCGGCGTCTGAAGCACCAAGCGAAGCCAGGCCAAGATTCTGCACAAAACAATCAAGTTCATTATTTTTTGAGATAGACAAGCCTACCCTGACAGGCCACAAATGTAAACAAACAAAAATCCAATGAGAACTTTAATACAAAGGCTGCCTTCTCAAAGAAAATAAGGATATGTTTGAGTTCTCACTCGCAAAGTTTAGTATACAGAGGTACCTCAACTTACAAGCACATTGCGTTTCACGACCAAGCTCGTACCTCAAAACACTCGTATCTCAAATTATTAATTGAAATTAATTAAAATCAATTTAATTTGGCCCTCCCAAAACACCACAATTTTAACATATAACATGTATTTTAAAATCAGACTGTCAGGATCTTCTCTACCATCTAGTTTGTTGATTGAGTACTACAGTCCAAACACAGCGTCTGCAGCTTCTCAATATTTTTACGAATAAATGTTCGTCGTTTGGATGTTTGTTATTGCATGCCGCGGCTGCAGTTTGTGTGATGCGGACTAACTCGCCAGGTAGGCTGCTAACAGGTACGACATAATTTAATGTTGGTTTTTTTCTGATTTGGTCTTCCTCTTCTCCTCCACACTAACTTTATTAGTTCAAACATTTGGAGGGCAGGATTGTGTCGATCTCTAAAGGGCACTCAAACGCTCATGTCAACAACTGTATAATCAATACATGTGTTTGTGTTCTGTTTAAACAAAGCAAGAACAACAACGCATTCAATATATGAACTCTTTATTGCTCAAACGGCACGCCGATAATAATATTACAATGAAAATGCTTGTAAATCATGGTATGCTCAAAACTTAAAAAGCATAACAAAAAGCTGAGAGACAGTCTGTATCTCAAATTACTTGTGAGTTAAGGTACCACTGTAGTATGGTGCAGTTATTTCCTAGTGCCAACGACCAACACATTAATAAACTATTAAAGGCCTACTGAAATGAATTTTTTAAATTTAAACGGGAATTAGCAGATCCATTCTATGTGTCATACTTGATCATTTCGCGATATTGCCATATTTTTGCTGAAAGGATTTAGTAGAGAAAATCGACGATAAAGTTCGCAACTTTTGGTCTGATAAAAAAAAGCCTTGCCCCTACCGGAAGTAGCGTGACGTTGTCAGTTGTTCACTTCCTCATATTTTCTTATTGTTTTCAACGCAGCTAGAGCTATTCGGACCGAGAAAGCGACAATTACCCCATTAATTTGAGCGAGGATGAAAGATTTGTGGATGAGGAACGTTAGAGTAATGGACTAGAATGCAGTGAAAGACATATCTTTTTTCGCTCTGACCTTAACTTAGGTACAAGCTGGCTCATTGGATTCCACACTCTCTCCTTTTTCTATTGTGGATCACGGATTTGTATTTTAAACCACCTCGGATACTATATCCTCTTGAAAATGAGAGTCGAGAACGCGAAATGGACATTCACAGTGACTTTTATCTCCACGACAATACATCGACAAAGCTCTTTAGCCACCAGCTAACGTGATAGCATCTGTCTCAAATGCAGATAGAAACAAAATAAATAAATCCCTGACTGGAAGGATAGACAGAAGATCAACACTACTATTAAACCATAGACATGTAACTACACGGTTAATAATTCTCAGCCTGGCACAGCTTAACAATGCTGTTGCTAACGACGCTAAGGCTAACTTAGCAACTTAGCAACCGGACCTCACAGAGCTATGAGAAAAACATTAGCGCTCCACCTACGCCAGCCAGCCCTCATCTGCTCATCAACACCCGTGCTCACCTGCGTTCCAGCGATCGACGGCGCGACGAAGGACTTCACCCTTCACAACACAGATGCGAAGGCGGCGCGTCTGCTATCCAAGTAAGTCCTTCCTGTTGTGTTGCTACAGCCAGCCGCTAATACACCGATCCCACCTACAGCTTTCTTCTTTGCAATCTCCATTGTTCATTAAACAAATTGCAAAAGATTCACCAACACAGATGTCCAGAATACTGTGGAATTATGAAATGAAAACAGAGCTTTTTGTATTGGCTTCAATGGGCTACCGATACTCCTGTTTCACTGGCTACGTCACGCGCATACGTCATCATCCAAAGGCGTTTTCAACCGGAAGTTTAGCGGGAAATTTAAAATTGCACTTTATAAGTTAACCCGGCCGTATTGGCATGTGTTGCAATGTTAAGATTTCATCATTGATATATAAACTATCAGACTGCGTGGTCGGTAGTAGTGGGTTTCAGTAGGCCTTTAAAATATAATTTAAGTAATACCTTTGTTTTTAAAGAATTTTGATTTGGATTGATCACAGGCTTACCTGGGAAAACTGTGCAAATGTGCGGTCTGCCAACATAGGCACATGGCCTAGAAGCTCATGGACGCAGTCGCTGGATGGAGAAAGAGGGAAAAAAAAGTTTTAAAATCCAAGTTGGATAATAAGTAAGGGTGTGCCTGTCATGTTGGACAAAACTAGAAATTATGTTTGATTGTGACAATACCCAATATGAACAATTCATGTCAATATGATTGTTTTACCTTACTAAAATCTGCTCGGGCATCTCTGTGTGGCGTTTGCATGTTCTCCTCATGCTTGCTTGGGTGGTTGGACTGGGTGTGGTTTTCTCACACATTTCGAAAACATGCATATTAGGGTAACTGGAAACTCTAAAGTGTCAATAGGTGTGATTGTGAGTGTTAATAGTTGTTTGTTTTTATGCGTCTTGTGATTTACAAGTGACCAGTCCCACCTTTTGTTCGAAGTCAGCTGGAATAAGCTCCAGCTTGCAGACAAAAGCACTTTGGGTAGAGGTATTAAAAAAAAAAGATAACCATTGATTTTCTGTACCACTTGCCCTCATTAGGGTCACGGTTGAGCAAGAACCTATATCAGCCGACTGCGGGCGAGAGGCGGAATACCCGAGAAAACCCTAGAGGGAACATCATGCAAGTTACACACACTGTCCCAACACTAAAATTATATTAAACATAAAATGTAGGGATAATAAGTCTAATGGTAATTATTCCAAGAAGCTAAATAAAACGCAAAATAGTGCTTGCAAAACTGTGATGAGTGTTGATAAATCACATTGTGTGTGCTAAATATTTATATTTGCATTTTAACCTCCCTGTATTGTGGGCGTTTTGATGAGCAGCATATATTTTGCATATTAATGAAAACAGAGAAATTAATTGCACGCCTCATTTAACTGACACAATCCGTTTAGTTGATAAGCTTTGCATTTACTGTCAGGTTTGCACATGTTTTAGTTCTCGCAAACCTTTAGTAAATCTACTAAGACTGCGTGTACAATTTATAAGTGGTGCAGACTGACCTATTTAAATGAGTTTTTTGCTTGTACTACGCGGCTTTCAACATGGAAACACTCATGTATTGCACATTCATGTTATCGTGCTCAATTGATAAGTGGTGCAGACTGCCCTATTTAAATGAGTTTTTTGCATGTACTACGCGGCGTTCGCCATGGAAACACTCATTTATTGCACATAATTGTTATCATGCTCTTGTCTGTAGCGTTTTGCTATGTTTTGAAACATGCAACATTTACAATGGGAGATGCTGGCAATAACTGCGAGCGTCATGTGCTGGAATGCAACAGACGCAATAAATTACATATTGCTTTAAGTATTTTTCATACATATGAAAAAATGAATGTCATTCAAAAAATGCAAGCAGAAACCAGAATGCATCAATTGAATTTGTCTTAATCCACCCCTGAATTCCTCCAGGTGCTATACAATTATAAAAGGATATTGCTAAATAAACAGTATGTCTAATACTTTCATTTTTGACAGTCCATACACTGTAAAAAAAAAAAAAAAAAGTTGACAAAACGCAAATTTTCAAGGCAACATGATGCAACAAGATTTTTGCTTTTTCTCAACTTTTGACTACTGCTGGCCAGACACTGTGTTGGTAGTTAAACATAGTGAAACCTTATTTCTGAGTCTGACTAACTTGAAAACTATAATTAGTCCAACAATTGCAAATCGTATTTCACTATTTAGCAGTAGTCAAAAGTTGAGAAAATCTTGTTGCATCATGTTGCCTTGAAAATTTGCATTTTCTCAACTTTCTTTTTTTTTTACAGTGTATATGCTGATAAGCCTACGAAGGAGGGAGCTGCAGCGCAGTCATCCTCTTTTCTCACAGCCATTCCTGTGCAACTGCCAGTTTGCACGTCCTTTCTAGACATACTGAATAAATATGCAAAACATCTCCCGCAATACAGTTTTACCGGTAATCTTGATAAATCACACTGCATGTGCTATACAATTATATTCAGATCTTCTCCTCCCAGTATTGTGGGCGTTCTGATACTCAGCATATAGTTTGCATATTCATGAATACAGACACTAAATGGATTGCGCTCTCGTTTTTGCTATTTAGGAAACACGGCCCTCTGCACACAAGCTTAGTGGATCCGCTTTGTTTAGCTATCAAGTTTGCTTGTGTTTTAATATGCGCAAATCTTTAGTAGATCAGGCCCATAGTGGTAATCTACAATCATACATATCTAAATGTCATTCATTTTTTTAAATTTTTGTGCAAGGACCCGACCTTTTGACAATTCATGTTTGAGAAATAACTGTTGTGTACTCACGGCTCTGGGGAATGCATTGGAGAGGAGGCGTGTCGGATGTACTGGGTGCACTGGAACACCCGGAAAGCCAAACTGGCAAGGAAGTCTCTGGCCGAGAGCAAACCCGCTACTGGACGCAGCTGAAAGCCAGTGCGCTCTATTTGGCAATACGATAGGAGAGAAAATCAAATTTTGTGTTGCATTTACATGATCTCATTCTCCTACCTTTAAGGAAGCGGGACACGTCTTCCAGCTGAGGAATGTTGTTTGGACTGTACCCACAATGCCTTTCCAGCAGACGGAAGGCCTCGAGGTACTCACTGCAGGCATGGGTGGAGTACAGGTCCCTCAGGGTGGAAAAGACTTCCCGCCTGATAGCAGATGAAGGATTATGTCGTATCCTCAAACAACACAGACTGCCTTGTTTTTTACTTTTAATATATTTTAGGTGACTACTCATACATACTTTTTTGTATGAAAATATTTTTTTACTTTTATAATGAAACTTGAATTGAATTTGATGCATGTTTTGTACAAAAATTAATTTATACAAAATAAATTGTTCAATAATATTTTTAGTGCAAAATTGAATCATAATCTTAGAAAACTTGATAACTATAACCAAGAATTGAACCGAGGACCTTTACATGTTTACATGTCTGTGTTATGATGTAAATTAGGTGTGGTTGTATTGTATAATTAGGTGTCATTGAAAGGGCATTTTATGACTTTTCTTAATTTGATTACAGGCTATAGTATAATTTTAATCTTATAATTTTATTGCATGATTTTTGTATCCCTTTAATTTAGGTAGCCAGGGACTTCAGATGGAAATTAGCTATTTAGCTATAATCTGGTGTAGAACATATATGTCTTTGATCTTAATGTCGCTGTGCATTGTCCCTTCAAATTAAGACTAAACTAAACATTTGCTGTAAAATTTAATATGAAGCGCCCTATCGTTCATTAATTGACATTTTAACCCCCCCCCCCCCCCCCCCCTGAATAACTGAATAACTGAATAACTCTTTAAACAAAAAATTATTTAGCCTAAGCCCTGTGTCAGCCACACTTAACCATCGTTTAAGGTTCCCCATCTTGGATAATTTTTTACACGGGTAAGTGCGCCGTCTATTTCTTGAATCTTCGGCTCTTAGCGTTGTACGGACTCATTGATCTTTTACAAACTGAGTTCGGAGAGGAAGTGACGCCAGAAAGACCACGCCCACACAGGAAGTGACATCAGAAAGAACGCACCGCAGCCAGCTTCATAACAACCTGTTTCGTAACTCGGAGCTAACCACTGAAAAGATGGAGGCGAGTCATCCAGACATGCCCATGTTTCTCCTTCCTCTACATCAGTGGTTCTTAACCTGGATTCGATTGAACCCCAGGGGTTCGGTGAGTCGGCCTCAGGGGTTCGGCGGAGGTCAAAACACACCCGACTCATCATGTAAATAAAAACTTCTCCCTATCGGCGTATTACGGACACGGCAACAGCAGAAGTCACACTGATTTGCAGGTGTGTAATTTGTTGTGAGTTTATGTACTGTGTTGGTTTTGTTGTTTGAACAAAAAACTGTAAATTAAGTCTTTGTTACTTAGAATGTTCCCCTAGTGTCCAAAAAACTCTAAATTAAGTTTTTGTTACTTAGAATATGTTCCCCTAGCGTCCAAAAAACTCTAAATTAAGTCGTTTTTACTTGGAATATGTTCCCCTAGCGTCCAAAAAACTCCAAATTAAGTCTTTGTTACTTAGAATATGTTCCCCTAGCGTCCAAAAAACACTAAATTAAGTCTTTGTTACTTAGAATATGTTCCCCTAGTGTCCAAAAAACTCCAAATGAAGTCTTTGTTACTTAGAATATGTTCCCCTAGTGTCCAAAAAACTCTAAATTAAGTCTTTGTTACTTAGAATATGTTCCCCTAGTGTCCAAAAAACTCTAAATTAAGTCGTTGTTACTTAGAATATGTTCCCCTAGTGTCCAAAAAACTCTAAATTAAGTTTTTGTTACTTAGAATATGTTCCCCTAGCGTCCAAAAAACTCTAAATTAAGTCGTTTTTACTTGGAATATGTTCCCCTAGCGTCCAAAAAACTCCAAATTAAGTCTTTGTTACTTAGAATATGTTCCCCTAGTGTCCAAAAAACTCTAAATTAAGTCTTTGTTACTTAGAATATGTTCCCCTAGTGTCCAAAAAACTCTAAATTAAGTCTTTGTTACTTAGAATGTTCCCCTAGTGTCCAAAAAACTCTAAATTAAGTTTTTGTTACTTAGAATATGTTCCCCTAGCGTCCAAAAAACTCTAAATTAAGTCGTTTTTACTTAGAATATGTTCCCCTAGCGTCCAAAAAACTCCAAATTAAGTCTTTGTTACTTAGAATATGTTCCCCTAGTGTCCAAAAAACTCTAAATTAAGTCGTTGTTACTTAGAATATGTTCCCCTAGTGTCCAAAAAACTCTAAATTAAGTCTTTGTTACTTAGAATTTGTTCCACTAGTGTCCAAAAAACTCTAAATTAAGTTTTTGTTACTTAGAATATGTTCCCCTAGCGTCCAAAAAACTCTAAATTAAGTCGTTTTTACTTAGAATATGTTCCCCTAGCGTCCAAAAAACTCTAAATTAAGTCTTTGTTACTTAGAATGTTCCCCAAGTGTCCAAAAAACTCTAAATTAAGTTTTTGTTACTTAGAATATGTTCCCCTAGCGTCCAAAAAACTCTAAATTAAGTCGTTTTTACTTAGAATATGTTCCCCTAGCGTCCAAAAAACTCCAAATTAAGTCTTTGTTACTTAGAATGTTCCCCAAGTGTCCAAAAAACTCTAAATTAAGTTTTTGTTACTTAGAATATGTTCCCCTAGCGTCCAAAAAACTCTAAATTAAGTCGTTTTTACTTAGAATATGTTCCCCTAGCGTCCAAAAAACTCCAAATTAAGTCTTTGTTACTTAGAATATGTTCCCCTAGCGTCCAAAAAACTCTAAATTAAGTCTTTGTTACTTAGAATATGTTCCCCTAGCGTCCAAAAAACTCTAAATTAAATCGTTGTTACTTAGAAAATGTTCCCCTAGTGTCCAAAAAACTCTAAATTAAGTTTGTGTTACTTAGAATATGTTCCCCATACTAAAGTGTTACCAAAAACATATAACTTTGTCTTGAATTTGAAAAAAATATATATACCGGTATATATTTTTTTTCCCTAAAGAAGGGAAACCGGTGGGGTTCGGTACCTACAACAATGTTAAGAACCACTGCTCTACATGTATAGGCGCTTGTGGAAATGTGAAGTGAAGTGAATTATTTTTATATAGCGCTTTTCTCTAGTGACTCAAAGCGCTTTTACACAGTGAAATCCAATATCTAAGTTACATTTAAACCAGTGTGGATGGCACTGGGAGCAGGTGGGTAAAGTGTCTTGCCCAAGGACACAACGGCAGTGACTAGGATGGCGGAAGCGGGGATCGAACCTGGAACCCTCAATTTCCAACCGAGCTATACCGCACACATGAATACCTTATGAGAAGGAAACGCGCGATTGCAGCTATTTCGGATACAACACATCTCAGACGGCAACATAGCAATGTTGAGCGACAGTTTTGGATAAGGCCTGGAAGAACGGCAGCCTGGTGGGATATGTTTGTCAACGAGTGTGTTGTACTAGAGCAATGGCAAGAGAACTTTCGAATGTCCAGGTCAGCTGTGAATCTACTTACCGAAAAAACTTTGTCCATTTGTCGGAGGAGAGACAACGAAAATGCGGGTTCCCGTGGATGTGATAAATAAGGTAGCGTATTCTTTGTATTACCTGCCCCACGAGGGAATACTACGGAAAATAGCGAATGCATTTGGACTGGCAAAGCAGACTGTATCAGTTAATGTCCGCCACGTATATCGAGCGATTACTCAACATCTTGGTCCAGAGTGTATAAAGTTTGCTTACAACTTGTTTACTTTCACATATCCATTAAATATGTGATTAATTTATGATGGCTCAGGTGTGATTCACTACAATAGGGCTCCACAGCACGCAGGATTCCAGTTAATTGAAATACCACTACACTGGATATTGTTTAGATAAGTTACATTTAATTTAAGAACTTGAACACAAAGCAACTATGAGGTGCGCATTTTCCGCGCATACGTACTAGGTCGCGTTGCGCCGGCGGACGGAGGGGGGAGAGGGGGAGGGGTTCTTAAACGGTAGCATGTGTGTTTGTGGACAAGGATAAGGTTAGGTGGGACATACCCTGGCTTAGTGTAGAAGGGGCCTTAGGGACTGATGAAATCTGACAATGTTGTCGCTTTTTTTATATATATTTTGCTACAAAGTGTGAGCAATTTGCATGAACTAAACTTCATGTAATGGAATATTCATATTCTGGTTGTCTTATCTTTATTTACATATGAGCAACAAACACTTATTCAAGTAAATACATGAATACTAGGAAAATTGTCCATCTAAACCAGGGGTGTCAAACTCATTTTAGCTCAGGGGTCACATAGAGGACAATCTATTCCCAGGTGGGCCGGACTGGTAAAGTCATGGCATGATAACTTAAAAACAAAGACAAATTCAGATGGTTTTCTTTGTTTCACTTTGGCCAAAAATAGAACAAACACATTCTGAAAATGTACAAATCACAAATAATCCTTTTGACAAAACACTTTAAATTCTGAGGTTTAAAAAACACAACGAACTTAGACTTTGTCTCAGTGTATCTACAAAGCCAATAAACATGAAGTCACAACCAATCTGGGATTGAACAAAATAAATCAACTTCTGGGTGTCAAATACCTCATTTGTCATGTCCAGGTATTAACCCTGTGCTAACTCAACAAACTACACACACGGGATGTAGAAACTGTTAAAGATGGTTGAGTTACACTCACTTTTCTCATTTTTAAACTGCAGGTTTTGCATTTCATTTGTTCAAGGGGAGGAGCCACAGCCACACGTTACCACAGCTATATGCGCTTTACTGCGTATCTATTGCGTACCTTACTGCGTACCTCTTGCTTTACTGCGTACCTCTTGCTTGGACCCGGTATCAAGCGTTTGCTTGCCCAGCATAGTTGTTATTGCGACACCCAGTGGACACATTTAGATTAGCAGTTTCTTTCACTAAACAATTTCAGCTCAATTTTATACTTAGCAAACTCATCTCGTGGGCTGCATAAAACCTGTTTGCGGGCCAATTAAAAAGAGGAGATGGTCAGAGATACTTCTTCTTGCTTACAGAAAGCTGAGTTTGGTGTTGCCCAATGTGTGTTTGTTCTGCTGTCATTCTTGTGTCTGCTTTGTTGTGTGAATGCTGAAGCATTTTTTATAATTATTCTGCCGCAAAACTTTTCATTCGTTCGGAACTGTTCAAGTATCAAACTGTTCGGCTGATCGGGAATGGTAGATTACTCAGAATTACCGGTTTTCTGGGTAATTTTTCCCATTGAAAACTAATCGGCCATTTTTCGAACATGCCCAATTTCCACATTTCTCAACCTATTTAAAACCGTTCCATCATCCCCACACTCCACTCATCTTGGACAATTAAACTACCATTTTCCAGGTTCAAAACAATTCCAGGGATTCCCAGAATTCCCTCATTTCACCCCTTCCTGGAAAGTTTTCACAGTCCACAATTTTCAACCGTTCTTGACAATCCCACCTTCAAAACATTCTTCTTAATTGGGACAAAGAAACTACCATTTTTCTTTTCGTAAAAATTCCCAGTTTTTCCAGAAAATTCTAGGAATTCCGAAATACCCATTTAAATTCAAACTGTTAGTACGTCAACATTTTCCAACCGTTTGGAAAAATTCCAAAACCAACCCATTCATATCATCTAGGACATTTGTTGTAGTACTTATATTTTCAAAATTCCTCTTTTTCCCAAAATTCACAAATTTCTAGGAAATTATTTTTTAAATGAATGGACAGCTCAATTTTATACTTATCAAACTCATCTTGTTGGCCGCATAAAACCTGTTCGCGGGCCTGATCCGGCGCACGGGCCGTATGTTTGACACCCCTGTTTTAAACGCTCCCAAATCACAGCATTTTTTAGCAAAATCTGGTCATTGTTTTGGAGTATTTTGTTGCTTGAAAACGGTCCAGTTCAAACAAGCAATATGTTTTGTTTTTGTATAGTTCCCTACTAAGTTCTTGTGAAGACAAGCTGCATGAACGGAGCTTGAACTGAACAGAAAATGAATTCCATGTCAGAAATGTGCTCAAATTGCAGGCTGCTGACTCGAATCAACTGCTTTGATTGTGCTATTCATCTGTAAATAATGTAGCAAAAGAGCCATGAAAGACACCACACAGCCTGCTGTCACAGAAGACCAACTCCAGTACATAAGTTGTGACATTTTAACGTTAAAAGGAAGATTTGAAATGGAAACACACAGCAGCCCTCTTACCATGTGCCAATTTCCTCTTCTGTATAATCCACTCTAGGAATTGGCTCCCCTCTGTGGACAAACAAACAGTATAGTAACAGTATTTATTCTGGGTTATGTCTGTAACTAGATGTCTCTTACTGTCTGTATCCAAAGGCAATGTCTCCAATCATTTTTCTTCTCTGTCTGTAGACGGGGTCTGTGAAACCCTAGTCAAATCAAATATCATAAACACTGATCTCATTTTTTTTTGCCATGACATTAAAAACAAATGTTGCTCTGTGTTCATCATGCAAGGACCTCCACTTACAGGATGATCATGATCAAAGTCTGGATCAAATTTGTTGACCAGATGGTGACATTTATCCAAGTCGGCTATTTTCTTTGGAAACCAGTGAACTGGAGGAAAGGTTGGGTAAAGGTCAATGTCAGCTTAGATATTGAAGCATTGTGGAAACAATACAAAAAAATATTGAAGTATTGAAAATGAGTTTTGTAAGACTTGCACTTTGGAGTAGTATTTGAGTTGAGTAGATTTTTCACAAGGGGAAAATTATGTATTAAATGATATTGCATTCATACCATAATTACAGGTGCAAAAATTAGGCATCATGCAAACGTTTAAATTTGGACCACAAGCGTGATTTACTAAGATCAAAATACCAAGCGCTAAACAGCGTGTGCAAACTATACAATTGCGTGTACTATTAGTGGGCGTGTTGCGTGTGATCTACTAAGACTGTGGACAGCCCTATTAAAATGAGGTTTTTGCGCAAATTATGTGGCTTTCACCATGGAGACACTCATTTACTGCACATTCACGTTCACGATGGTTTGAAACACGCAGCAGACAAATGTTAAAGGAATCACTCTTTCTGGTAATTTCACAAGCAGTCCTGAAGTGCATCTTCTATGGAACCCACTTTTTTAGCATGCTGAAGGGGCACCTTGGGACAGGCTGGTACTATCTGTGAGTGCGTTGTAAGAATTTTTATTCCACACATATATGAAAAAGAAATGTCAATTAAAAAGAGGAGAAGGTCAGAGATACTTCTGCTTGCTTACAGAACACTGAGTTTTATGTTGCTCAATGTGTGTTCCACTACTTCCTTAAGGGGGAGCTCCACTAACCACGTTAAACCCAGATTCCGAACTAACAAAGGTCTTAACTCATTCTCTTTCTATGCCACATCAATGTGGAATGCGCTCCCAACAGGTATAAAAGAAAGGGCATCTCTATCCTCCTTCAAAACCGCAATAAAAGTTCACCTCCAGGCAGCTACAACCCTAAACTAACACCTTCCCCGGATTGCTAACAATCAAATGTAAACAATCAAATGCAGATACTTTTTCTTATGCCTTCTGATCTCTCTCTCTCTCTCTCTCTCTCTCTCTCTCTCTCTCTCTCTCTCTCTCTCTCTCTCTCTCTCTCTATGTCCACTACTTGCTGTCCATATCCTACCCCCCCCCCTCCACACCCCTGATTGTAAATAATGTAAATAATTCAATGTGATTATCTTGTGTGATGACTGTATTATGATGATAGTATATATGATAGTATATATCTGTATCATGAATCAATTTAAGTGGACCCCGACCTAAACAAGTTGAAAAACTTATTCGGGTGTTACCATTTAGTGGTCAATTGTACGGAATATGTACTTCACTGTGCAACCTACTAATAAAAGTCTCAATCAATCAATCAATCAATGTTTGTTCTGCCGTCATTTTTGTGTCTGCTTTGTTATTGTGTGAATGCTGAAGCATGGCGAAGTTGGTAGAGTGGCTGTGCCAGCAATCGGAGTGTTGCTGGTTACTGGGGTTCAATTCCCACCTTCTACCTTCCTAGTCACGTCCGTTGTGTCCTTGGGCAAGACACTTCACCCTTTGCCTCTAATGGCTGCTGGTTAGCGCCTTGCATGGCAGCTCCCGCCATCAGTGTGTGAATGTGTGTGTGAATGGGTAAATGTGGAAATACTGTCAAAGCGCTTTGAGTACCTTGAAGGTAGAAAAGCGCTATACAAGTATAACCCATTTATCATTTATCATTCTGCAGCAAAACTTTGGCACGTTCTACAGCCGACAGTTTTCATTCAATCGAAACTGTTCAAGTATCAAAATGTTCGGCTGATCGGGAATCGTAAATTACTCAGAATTTCCAGTTTTCTGGGTAATTTTTCCCATTGAAAACTAATCGGCCATTTTTCAAACATGCCCAATTTCCACATTTCTCAACCTATTTGAACCGTTCCATCATCCCCACACTCCACTCATCTTGGACATTTAAACTACCATTTTCCCGGTTCAAAGAAATTCCAGGGATTCCCAGAATTCCCTCTTTTACAAAGCCCTATTTTCACCTCTTCCTGGAAAGTTTTCACAGTCCACAATTTTCAATCGTTCATGACAATCCCACCTTCAAAACATTCTTCTTAATTGGGACAATGAAACTGCCATTTTTCTTTTCGTAAAAATTCCCGTTTTTTCACGAAACTCCAGGAATTCCGAAATACCCATTTAAATTCAAACTGTTACTATGTCAACATTTTTCAACCGTTTGGAAAAATTCCAACGCCAACCCATTTTTATCATCTAGGACAATTGTTGTAGTACTTATATTTTAAAAATTCCTGTTTTTTCCAAAATTCACAAATTTCTAGGAAATTATTTTTTAAATGAATGGACATATTCACAGTTATAGAATGCACCACATTTTTAAAATGGTGCGCCATTTTTACCCGATTCTGACCTTTCAGCCATCAACCCACACTGCTCTTTGCATATGTCAAACACAAAACATGTTCTCCCTTTCCCAAAATTCCCAGTTTTCACACAATATCCGGTAATTTTCTCCCCATTGACAATGAATAGGAAATCGACTGCATATCTCACATTTCTTATCTGATTTGAACATCCACACACTCCACTCACCCTGGACATTCAAGCCAGCATGTTTCCTGGTTCCAAATATTCCCTGATTACCCAGAATTACCAGGAATTTACTCCCAGTAAAAATTAATGGGTAATGTTAAAACCTCTCCATATCCCACATTTTTCAACCGATACGAACCGTTCCAACATCCACACACTCCACTCACCCTGCTAGTATGCTAACTAATAGCATACTTGGGAGAATGTTAGCATTTTAATGTTTAATGCTAGCTTTTTTTGCTAATTGTGTATGATTAAACCTAAATGTCATGGTTTGTTATAATTAAAGACATTTAATGCAAGTATGTTAAACCTAAAAATCATGGTCTGTGATACTCAGACCATGACTATTATTAATGCACGTTAATAATAGTTAACGTGCATTAACTTTTAGCATACTTGTGAGAACGTTAGCATGCTAATGTTTTATGGTAGCTTTTTTCTTGCTAATGTTGTATGTTTACACCTAAAAATCATAGTTTGTAATACTTAGTTTGAGGTCAGCATCAGCTTTTCAACATTCAAGCACAGTCAACATTCAAACGATACCAACAGTCATTCTTCATCGAAATAGCATTTTAGTTCAGCTTCAGCATCAGGGCATTCACACGCAGTTCGTACAGACTTTGCAAATTCTAGTTTTATTTAGTGTTGTTTCTAGTGGGATTTAAGAATGCCAAAATATATATAAGTATTAGCCGCCCATTACATGTAGGCCACAATTATACTAAACCAGGAGTGCCCATACTGTGACGACGGGGTCGCATCGTGGTGCGAGGTGTTCTCCCAGGAATGCAGACGGGCTCGGACACAGCTTGCCGGTAGGAAAATATTTATTTAGGAACTAAACATGCAGGAAAAAACAAAGACGTGCACATGGCACATAAGGCAACAACAAAAGGGCTAGCGTGGGAGCTAGCAAGCAAAATTAGCCTAGCGTAAAAACTAGCAGCTAAAGCACAGGAAACATACGTCGTCATCCGTTGTGAAAACAAACTACGAAGCCAGACCGACTGGTTGGGGAGGCAAGCTTTAAATAATAATGTCAATCATGAAAAACAGGTGCGCGTCGGGAACACCCGCGGCAGGTGAAAATAATCAGTAACTATGGTAACCAAACTGAGAAGTGCTTAAACAGGAACTAGAAAGAGATCACGACTAACAGAAAAAACACAAGTGACTAGAAAGCGTAAACAGAAATATGATCCGGGCAGCAGATCATAACACATACGGGCCAAAGTGAAAATGGGCCAGAGGTCCGTGGGTCAAACAGCGATGTTTACCATGCAACAGCACAACGAGTGAGGAATTTAGCCCAATACCGCCATATATAAATATAAGGTAGTAGAGATAATCAGGTTCAATGGATGGTAACTAATTAGCCTGTAAAAAAATAAAAATAAAAATATGTATATATATATAGTACAGGCCAGAAGTTTGGACACACCTTCTCATTCAATTGGTTTTCTTTATTTTCATGACTATTTACATTGTAGATTGTCACTGAAGGCATCAAAGCTATGAATGAACACATGTGGAGTTATGTACTTAACAAAAAAAGAGGAAAATAACTGAAAACATGTGTTGTATTCTAGTTTCTTCAAAATAGCCACCCTTTGCTCTGATTACTGTTTTGCACACTCTTGGCATTCTCTCGATGAGCTTCAAGAGGTAGTCACGTGAAAGGGTTTTCACTTCACAGGTGTCATAGTTTTGATGGCTTCAGTGACAATCTACAAGGTAAATAGTCATGAAAATAAAGAAAACACATTGAAATGAGAAGATGTGTCCAAATGTTTGGCCTGTACTGTATACAGTATATATATGTTACTGTTAAAAAAAACAAGAACTGGCACCACAGTCACCAAGAAATGTATAGTGAAATTTACAGAGGGTTTTACGCCAAATTACTATAAAATGAGAATTTGTACCATTGTTGTTTTGACGTTAAAATTCTGGTGACTGAACTGCCAGTGTTTTCCACATTAAATCTATGTCTGTTTATTTTTTACAGTGCATTACTGTAACTGGAAAATGGTACCAGGAATGATTTTAAGGTACATTTTGGCAACTTAGCTGCCAGATTTTTATTGTAAAATCTACTGACCTTTTTTTTTTTACAGTATAGCTTTGCGTACATGTCATTACTGATTGAGTAGCTTGAAACAGGTCAGTATGAATATGTAGTTAATTTGGTAGCCACACTTTGGCGGGCCAAACAAAATGGCACGACGGGTCAAATTTGGCCCTCGTGCCCCACATTGGGCATTCCTGCACTAAACCATAAAGTTAAGGGCCACAAAATATAAGCCTGCTTGCCGCAAGTAGCAACTTTTCACATTTCACATCGCAAAGATAGGCTATATGCACCACAAGTGTTTTAGTATAAGACTATAAAATATGAGGTTTTAGTTGAAGAGAACCAATGAAAAGCTTTACATTTGACTTCTTTGGTGGTCTTGACATCTTCCGCATTTCTTTTGATGGAGCTGATGAGGGTGCTGACATCTGAAAGGTGCACCTCACAGCGTACGAAGTACTCCAAGCTGTGCAGGTTGTCTTTGGGTTTGCGGCACGGCCGTGTCTCCAAGTGATGGATCTTTGCTTCGAATGTCTGGAACAGAAAGCAACACAATGACATTACAATGAGTGACGTCATTTTAAAGTACATATTAGTAGGGGTAACGGAAGGTTTCTGTGTACCTCAAAAACTTTAAGAGTCCTTGATAGGACAGGCGTCTTGTTGCCTGCTAAGGTGAAGAAGAGGTTGAGAAGGGCTCTTCCGCCGTCCTCCTCAAATACAATCTGCTCGCTGGCCTCTGCTGCCTCGGCTGCTGCCGCGGCAGCTTCGCGGTCCTTCCTTGCGTCATCGATCAAGCTTTGTCGTCTACCCAGGAAGCGTTGTGACTGTTTCAAACAGGCCTTAGATTTTATTCATTGAAAAAATGGCAGAGCAAATAACAGACAATCATGTGGGGAACATCTCTTTGGGCATAAGCAAAGGCACGTGCGCAGATAGATCCCAACTGCAAAAGCACTTGCCCTTTGGCCATGCATGAGAAAAGTGAGCCATGGAGCCCCTTTTCCTTAATTTCTTAAAGAATAAACAGTACTCTCTGTAATCAATTACTCTCCAAAAAAAAAAATCCCCCTATAGCAGGCCTGGGCAATTTTTTTGACTTGGGGGCCAAATTTAGAGAAAAAATGTGTCTGGGGGCGGGTATATCTGATTTTTAGGAACACTAATACAAAACCTCACAATAATGTCTGATTGAATGCTAAAAACGTTATGACAGACCACCTGAAAAAAACGGAATGGAATTTAAAAATGTTTTACTGAGTGAGACACCCAGAATGTACTTGAAAAAAAAGAATGTGGGATTTACAATATTAACTATGAACGATAAAACACTGAATATTGACAACATATGAATGTCACACCACCTCTCGATCCACATTATTTACAATCAAGCGAAACACAACAAAAATGCAACAAACACTGTGAAATATGCGGAGGGTATAAAAAAAAACCTATACAATCTGATATATCTGATACATCACTAAGCTATAACTTTGTTGTAAAAATCTCCTTCTGCGTCTGTCCCTTACACCCACATTTCAGGCTGGCCGCTCTGGAAACACTCTGTGGAAATGCTCCCCACCCACACTGCTTGGTGCCTCGTCTGAGCTGCTGTGACTTAGATTACCATAGTACCTCGTATATAATGCAAAAGAGCAGATTTCAACCATTGAAATACTTTGTATAGTTCAAGACTTACAGTCATTTGAAAACATCACTGCGCTTCATAATGGCAGCTACAGTTTCCAATCTTAAAGATCAAAAAAAATTATTTGGGAATGTCTGGCGGGCCAGATTGAAAAGCTTAACATGTGGCCCCCGGGTCTAATTTTCCCAGGTCTGCACTATAGCGTCTCCTCTGACAGCCAGCATCAGACAGACCGGTCATATCAACAATGTGTGTGAAGTCTCCCTTGACGTTGTTTGGTGCAAAATCCACCACAACGTTAGCGCCGATGAAAGCGATACTAAAAACAGGTGAAAAACAAGTCAGAGCTTTGTCTACATATTTATTTTTATATTTAATGAAGGGATAGGGCATACCTGTCAACATTTTCAATGTATGTTAAATTTCCCTGGAAAAAAATAAAAATAGAGAGCCGTGAAATCTCTATAAAAAAAATGCAAGTTGTACCGTTTTACAAATTAGACACATTGGCTCGTTTGGATGAATTAAAAATCATAGTTGTTGAGAAAAAGGTAGGTTTTAAGTTGAGCTATGATAATCTGATGAGGTATATTATTTGTGTAATGCTGCTCGTGTTTCAACTCTGTCAGAAAACAATAATAAATTAAAAAAAGTATGAACTGTACACATCTATTTATTTTTTTAATCAATTTCATCATTTGAGTTTGTATTGGTTCCTAAACAAAAGTGAAGTGCGGATCGATAGCAAAATATGGATACCGCCTATCTGTGCCCAATTATCAATTCTCAAATAAAATGATTGATCCATCCATCCATCCATTTTCTACCGTTTGTCCCTTTCAGGGTCGCGGGGGGTGCTGGAGCCTATCCCAGCTGCATTATCGATACTTATGATAATTCAGTTATTTGAGATAGTGTGTATCATTAGGAATACAGTGTAAAAAAAAGTAACTAAACTTGTGAAAGAGGCAATGTGTCAATGTTGGATGCTTTTGTTGAGTGTTGCTTACATGTTCAGTATTTTCACGTTAATGTAAATTTATAACTGAATTTTATTGTAATAGTCGTTTTTATTATTTAATTTATTTCAATGCTTTTATTATTTTACTTATTTCCTTTTTTAGGAGTGGAAACACCATTTCCGTGTACTTTTATATGATTTTGTCCTTTGTTGTTTCTTTTGCATTAGGTTGGCTGTATTGATATTCACGCCAATATACCTTTAACATACTTCAGAGTTTTAACTAAAATAAATAACTCTGTCTTCTATTCTTTATGCAATCAGATATGTTGTTATTTGAAATGAACATCATTTTTTAAATTTTAGCAGACATATATTTGCACATGTAGAGTATCGGCATTGCCATACCAGCCTGAATTTCACTCCGTATCGGATCGGGCAAAAAAAGTGATACCGCACATCACTACTATACAATTTGAAAATATCGTCCTGCGATTTGACTTATAATATATATATATATATATATATATATATATATATATATATATATATATATATATATATATATATATATATATATATATATATATATATATATATATATATATATATATATATATTAATATTTCTTCATCATGCATATGGTGCACTTTTTCCCGGCTGTGCACCTGCCTCTATAATTTGTATGTCTCCAAATGCGCAATTATAACGAACCTAAATATAAAATACACCTAAACCAGATTTCACGTCGACACGCTTTAGTTCAAGTTTGTATTAATTTACTTCAGCTATAATTATAAAAAGCCCAAAGTCTGTTTTTAGTGTGCAAAAAGTTTGAGTAAAAGGCGAAAAAATACCCCTCATTTTAATATATTTTAACAATGCAAACACAATTAATGGCGCACATGTATGAATAATGCTTATTTGCAGATTAATATATGCTATTTTGTTTCCATTGCTTGCGCCCTGGCGCTGGTGCGTCATGGTCACAAAACAGCGTCATTTAAGAGCAAATGCATGCTCCTCCCAAATAAATAGTTATTTTCCTACCGTGACGGAGTCTGACCTCTCCAGCTCGGATGCGGCTCTGCGGAAGCTCTTGGAAGAGGACGTGGAGCTGCTTGAAAGGGGCATCTTTGCGTCAGGTCTCGTCTTTGCGTCCTCTCCCAGGTCCAAGATGGTTCTAGAGTGAGATGCAAACGCGCAGTCTGACTCCACTGCCTTGCTTCTTTTCTTTTTTTTTAACAGGAGCTTCTCTCTTTATAGTCCCATTTGTTTGTCGTTTGTGACGTCAACCACACTAATTCCTCTCCTATCAATAAACACACATCACCAGCGACAAACCAACAGCATAATTTAATTTGACCTCTTTACTAAACATAAGAAAATCTGTTTTGAATTCGTTCAGTTATCTTTTAATAATGCAAATGGCTTAACTACAATAAAGAAGGCTGTGTTTTTTTACTATTTATTTTGTATATTAAGTGTTTTTGAATACAAAAAAATGATTACAAACCTTCTCTCTCAGCATCAAGGGTTGGAATTGGGGGTTAAATCACCAAAAATGATTCCCGGGCGCGGCCACGGCTGCTGCTCACTGCTCCCCTCACCTCCCAGGGGGTGATCAAGGGCCAATGGGTCAAATGCAGAGAATAATTTCACCACACCTAGTGTGTGAATGTGAGTGTGAATGTTGTCTGTCTATCTGTGTTGGCCCTGTGATGAGGTGGCGACTTGTCCAGGGTGTACCCCGCCTTCCGCCCGAATGCAGCTGAGATAGGCTCCAGCACCCCCCGCGACTCCAAAAGGGACAAGCGGTAGAAAATGGATGGATGGATGGATAGTGTTTGTGTGACAATCCCCTAAAGCCAAAGACTGTAAGAACCTTTTACATTCTTTTTTTTTCTACTTCTACTTTTCTACTCTTCATTCCTACACAAAAAATATCAAACATGTTTTCATTTTAATTTAAATTTGACTCTTTTGAAGGCCTTTTGATCAGAGGATTTCACAGGTTTAAATGAGTGAAATAACAAATGTTTTGCAATTGTATATTAATTGTATATTAATTGAAAACCCCCAATTCCAACAAGGGTTGGAATTGGGGGTCAAATCCCCAAAAATGATTCCCAGGCGCGGCCACCGCTGCTGCTCACTGCTCCCCTCCCCTTCCAGGGGGTGGTCAAGGGCCAATGGGTCAAATGCAGAGAATAATTCACCACACCTAATGTGTCTGTGACAATCATTGGTACTTTAACTTAAAAGTGGCCTAGTGGTTAGAGTATCCGCCCTGAGATCGGTAGGTCGTGAGTTCAAACCCTGTCCGAGTCATACCAAAGACTATAAAAATGGGACCATTACCTCCCTGCTTGGCACTCAGCATCAAGGGTTGGAATTGGGGGTTAAATCACCAAAAATGTTTCCTGGGCGCGGCCGCTGCTGCTGCTCACTGCTCCCCTCACCTCCCAGGGGGTGATCAAGGGCGATGTGTCAAATGCCACACCTAGTGTGTGTGTGACAATCATTGGTACTTAACTCTAAGTACCACTTCAAAAAACACTTGGCTTTCCAAGTACCACCATAATGACATCATTAAAATACAGTAGCGTAGTAGGCTTAAGTCGCAGGTGTCAAACTCAAGAACCCTGGCCCGCCAACCTTATTATATGTTGCCCGCGAAAGCCTGGAAATAATATGCATTAAAAAAATGCTTACTAAATATATTTGTTCTTTCCCTTTTGACATTAAAAATCATGTACTGCATTCAATTTGCACATCTTTTCAAATTCAATATGATCAAAATCTAAATATTATAGACTAGACTAGACTGGACTTCCGTTTTATTGTCATTCAAATTTGAACTTTACAGTACAGATAAGAACTAAATTTTGTTACATTAGCTCCTGGTAGTGCAGAATAAAAAAGCCATAATGAATGAATGAATGAATGAATTAATTAATGATCTTTATTGTCATTGTGCATGTACAGGTACAGGTCCAACGAAATTTAGATTGCTTCCCTGAGGTGCTTTGCATTTTTTTTTTAAAAGAAGAAACCACACAATATACAAAAACAACACAATATACACAATATGCAATATACAATGTGGCCTAAGACCACTCTAAGAGGCAATGTAAAAGAAAACGAGACAGTAAAAAGTATAAAGTGACTAGAGAGGAGTAATGCTGAATCCCAGTGTGCTAAGGGGGTGGGAGTCAGCATTTCCTACCTCCTATGCTGTGCAGGCTTTTTATTGTGGATTAATTGTGTGAATAAATATGATAAATATTGTCCAGTTGGCATGTAATCGCTGATTAAGGTGCATATATAAATAAATAAATAGGTTACTGTACAGATAAATATATTGCACTTTTCCATATGCATCCATGTTTATGGATGTATGTTATATTGTCTTTTTTATTCCAGCGAGTTAATCCATTTTGGGGGGAGTTGAGGGGATAATTATGATGCGTTCAAGAGTCTTACGGCCTGAGGGAAGAAGCTGCTCCAGAACCTGGAGGTTCTGCTTAGGAGGCTGCGGAACCTCTTTCTAGAGTCCAGCAGTGAAAACAGTCCTTGGTGGGGGTGGGAGGAGTCTTTGCAGATTTTCTGAGCCCTGGTCAGGCAGCGGCTTTTTGCGATTATTATCATGTACTCCAAAAATATTTTTTGTTAAAATAAAGGTAAATACTGTACTTAAATATCTGCTTGACTTATGATTTCAAAACAAATTATCAATCAAATTGTAGACTGTAAAATTGACAATAGATGCTACGGTTAAATTCCGCCGACTGAGGTTTTTTTTACTGTAAAATCAACTTTGGTACTGGTTTTTTCCCATATACAGTAAGACACTAAAAAACATTACAAAAAAAAAAAAAAAAAAACATTAAAACAAGATTTTATGGTAAAAAAAAAAACACAAAAAACTGTCAGCTCTGTTGCTTGAATTTTACCGCTAAAACAGTGGTATTGTTTCTCCATTCCATTCCATTTATTCAATTGTTTTATATGCTGTAAAAAACACACTGCTTTTACTGTAAAATTCTGGTGACTGAGCTGCCAGTTTTTAAAGTAAAATTAAATCATTTTTTTTTGCAGCTTATGTAAAAAAAAAAGATTGTTAATGTATTATATATATACATGTATATTCATATATTACCCATTGTTAAAAGCAACCCTCTGAGGGCAACCATAACTGTGATGTGGCCCTCAATGAAAACCATTTTGACACCCCTGTCATTAAAAACAAGGCAGGGGTGTATTTTTAATATTTTTAGCCACTGTAACATTACACACAGTTTGAACTGTAGCACTGTGTTTAAATATAGGAAAATAAAACACCGTAATTTAATGTAACAATTCTTTGGCGTACCACTAGATAAAATCCTGGAAAAAATTGTTGCACAGCAGCTAAATGAACACTTAGCGTCTAACAATCTCTGTGAACCCTTTCAATCCGGTTTCAGGGCAAATCACTCTACAGAGACAGCCCTCGCAAATATTACTAATGATCTTTTGCTAACGATGGATGCTGATGCGTCATCCATGTCGCTGCTTATTGATCTCAGCGCTGCTTTCAATACCATCGATCATAATATTTTATTAGAGCGTATCAAAACACGTATTGGTATAGCAGACACAGCCAAATATTGCATTATTCATGTATAATTGCAATCGAGGAACAATTGTGTCCTTAAATAAAATAGTGAACATACAAGACAACTTGTCCTTTAGTAGTAAGTAGGCAAACAAAGGCTCCTAATTGGTCTGCTGACATATGCAGTAACATATTGTGTCATTTCTAATTCTATTTTGTCAAAATTATAAGGGACAAGCTGTAAAAATTAATTATTCATTTACTTGTTCATTTACTGTTAATATTTGCTTACTTTCTCTTTTAGCATGTTCTATCTACACTTCTGTTAAAATGTTATAATCACTTATTCTTCTGTTGTATGGATACTTTACATACTAAAAAATATTGATGTAATCATAGTAGTATCGACTAGATACGTTCCTGTACTTGGTATCATTACAGTGGATTTGAGGTGGAAATCCACCAATGGCGTTTGTTTACATTCAGGAACGACGTCATTAGCGGTGACGCCGGTAAGCTACGGTGTGTAGTGAAGCATGTTTAGCTATTCCTCGTCCTGCAGGGATGATACTTGTAAGAAATGTATACTTACAGTATTTGTCGCCAGGGAGGAGAGGATTAGTGATTTAGAAGTAGCTAAAACACTGCAGACTGCTGATGGACTTTAGCCGCTAACTAGCTAGCCATGTCTTAAAGCAGTGGTCCTCAACCACCGGGCCGCGGCCCGGTACCGGTCCGCGGACCGATTGGTACCGGGCCGCACAAGAAATAAAAAAAATATATATATATATTTTTTTTTTTATGAAATCCACATAAAAAACACAATATATACATTATATATCAATATAGATCAATACAATCTGCAGGGATACAGTCCGTAAGCACACATGATTGTATTTATTTATGTAAAAAAAAAAAAAAAAAAAATTTTGTATTTTTAAATACACCCCCCCCCCCCCTCACCCCCCACCGGTCCGTGGGACACATTTTCAAGCGTTGACCGGTCCGCAGCTACAAAAAGGTTGGGGACCACTGTCTTAAAGCACCTCTTCCTGGGGGCGTTTCAGTGTTATAACTTCATCTTTATCTTTGGTTTTTAAGCCAAAATACGTCCGTTCTCCCCTTTTCTGTCTACACACTGTGTCTGTTTGTAAGTACTTCGTGATTGTGCGCTGCCAAACACGCTCGTCTGCTCGTAAACCACGACGACGGGGTGCGGGGGTATGGGGGACCGGTACTTTTTAGAGGCGGTATAGTACCGAATATGATTAATTAGTATCACGGTACTATACTAATACCGGTATACCATACAACTAGGGATGTCCAATAATGGCTTTTTGCCGATATCCGATATTCCGATATTGTCCAACTCTTTAATTACCGATACCGATATAAACCGATACCGATATATACAGTCGTGGAATTAACATATTATTATGCCTAATTTGGACAACCAGGTATGGTGAAGATGGAGTCCTTTTTAAAAAAATTAATAAAATAAAATAAGATAAATAAATTAAAAACATTTTCTTAAATAAAAAAGAAAGTAAAACAATATACAAACAATTACATAGAAATTAGTAATGAATGAAAATGAGTAAAATTAACTGCTAAAGGTTAGTACTATTAGTGGACCAGCAGCACACACAATCATGTGTGCTTACGGACTGTATCCCTTGCAGGCTGTATTGATTTATATTGATAATAATGTAGGAACCAGAATATTAATAACAGAAAGAAACAACCCTTTTGTGTGAATGAGTGTACATGGGGGAGGGAGGTTTTTTGGGTTGGTGCACTAATTGTAAGTGTATCTTGTGTTTTTTATGTTGATTTAATTTAAAAAAAAAAAAAAAAAAAAAAAAAACGATACCGACAATAAAAAAAACGATACCTATAATTTCATTGCATTTTAAAGCATTTATCGGCCAATAAGCCGATATTATTAGACACATTTTCCTGAGGGAACTCTCCTGAAGGAATCAATAAAGTACTATCTATCTATCTATTTATCTATCTATCTATCTATCTATCTATCTATCTATCTATCTATCTATCTATCTATCTATCTATCTATCTATCTATCTATCTATCTATCTATCTATCTATCTATCTATCTATCTATCTATCTATCTCTACATACAACCCTAATCTGCAGTTATTTGTACACAATTATCAAAGTCTTTGTATCTTTGTAAATAGGACAATATAAAAAAAAAAATCATAATCTGGGGAAATTTTGTCATTTTGTCAGGTCAATCGAATCCGTACAGCTCTTCAAAATTTGATTTATTTGCGGTGCTGACACATACAGTACGTGCACATTGGTACTGTAGTTTGCCTGTTTAAGGCTGTCTCTTACCTCAGCAACAGGCGCATCACATACATTTGCGGTCTATTGCTTTGGGCTGTGGGTTTAGCCGCTTAACATGATTGTGTAGTGATGTACATTGCCCACAGGTGAAAGGATTAGCCGTGGACCTTTTGGTCAAATGCTGTCACCAGCTGCAACCTTGCAAGGGTGCAGAGAAGGCAAGTGTGGCTAAGTGTGACACTTTCCTTCTCTAACCCGAGCCAACAGGCTGCAAATGCTGGAGATGCTATTGTAGCCTGAGGCACGCAGCAACTCTCCTCTGCCCTCCGTTTCAGGACTACAGAGTCACTATGAAGGTTGGAAGATGAAGAACAAGATGCATGTGTCTTACACCTGTTTTCTTTCTGCATACTAACATTCAACAAACATGAGCAAATTAGCTTTGCATATTGCAGGAGACAACGATTCAACTGAAACTCATTTCACAAAGTTTGGGAAATGTTTTGAGCATTTCTAAAGTACCATATTTTTCGGACTATAAGGCGCACTTAAAATCCTTTCATTTTCTCAAAAATCGACAGTGCTCCTTATAACCCGGTGCGCCTAATGTACGGAATAATTCTGGTTGTGCTTACCGACCTCGAAGCAATTGTATTTGGTACATGGTGTAATGATAAGTGTGACCAGTATATGGCAGTCACACATAAGAGATAGGTGTAGACTGCAATATGACGCCAGTAAACAATATGAAAACTTGATATTTTCCATTGAAAATAAAGAACATTACACACACTCAAAAATCTGTCAAAATATTTGTGTATGACTTTGAAGCCGCACCGCCTTTGATTGATTGATTGAGACTTTTATTAGTAGGTTGCACAGTGAAGTACATATTTCGTACAATTGACCACTAAATGGTAACACCCGAATAAGTTTTTCAACTTGTTTAAGTCGGGGTCCACTTAAATTGATTCAGATACAGATATATACTATCATCATAATACAGTCATCACACAAGATAATCACATTGAATTGTTTACATTATTTACAATCAGTGGTGTGGAGGGGGGGGGGTATGGACAGCAAGTAGTGGACATAGAGAGAGACAGAGAGAGACAGAGAGAGAGAGAGAGAGAGAGAGAGAGAGAGAGAGAGAGAGAGAGAGAGAGAGAGATCAGAAGGCATATGAAAAAGTATCTGCATTTGATTGTTTACATTTGATTATTAGCAATCCGGGAAGGGTGTTAGTTTAGGGTTGTAGCTGCCTGGAGGTGAACTTTTATTGCGGTTTTGAAGGAGGATAGAGATGCCCTTTCTTTTATACCTGTTGGGAGCGCATTCCACATTGATGTGGCATAGAAAGAGAATGAGTTAAGACCTTTGTTAGTTCGGAATCTGGGTTTAACGTGGTTAGTGGAGCTCCCCCTGGTGTTGTGGTTATGGCGGTCATTTACGTTAAGGAAGTAGTTTGACATGTACTTCGGTATCAGGGAGGTGTAGTGGATTTTATAGACTAGGCTCAGTGCAAGTTGTTTAACTCTGTCCTCCACCTTGAGCCAGCCCACTTTGGAGAAGTGGGTAGGAGTGAGCTGGGATCTGGGGTGGAGGTCTAGAAGTAACCTGACTAGCTTGTTCTGGGATGTTTGGAGTTTAGATTTGAGGGTTTTGGAGGTACTAGGGTACCAGGAGGTGCATGCGTAATCGAAAAAGGCCTGATGGATTTTCAGCCCATTACGGCTACCGTAGTCAGAGATACAAGTATTACTATGGTGTGTGTATAAGGACCGCAAAATGGCACCCATTAGCAGACATATTATCTGGCGTTTTGTTTCACAATATTATGCAAAACCAACTTTTCTTACCTTCTGGTACCTGCTGATGTGTATTTGAGATCTGCATACGTCCTGAAAATTTGCGCATGTCCACAACTGTAGTCCATGCCAATGCCGTAGTGGGCTTCTTCTTTTTCACTATTTTCTTGTTATGGGGCATTCACCCTCTGCTGTTGCCATTTCTAATATAAAGTAGCGTAAAGTTCTAACTTACACTGAGGGCGTCCGTATAAACAACTTTAACACTGTTAGAAATATACGCCACACTGTGAATCCACACCAAACAAGAATGACAAACACATTTCGGGAGAACATCCGCACCGTAACACAACATAAACACAACAGAACAAATACCCAGAACCCTTTGTAGCACTAACTCTTCCGGGACGCTACAAGGTGTGTGTGTGTGTGTGGGGGGGGGGGGGGGGGGGGGGGGGGGGGGGGGGGGGGCGGGGGGGGGGTTGGTGGTAGCGGGGGGTGTATTTTGTAGCGTCCCGGAAAGGTTAGTGCTGCAAAGGGTTCTGAGTATTTGTTCTGTTGTGTTTATGTTGTGTTACGGTGCGGATGTTCTCCCGAAATGTGTTTGTCATTCTTGTTTGGTGTGGATTCACAGTGTGGCGTATATTTCTAACAGTGTTAAAGTTGTTTATACGGCCACCCTCAGTGTAGCCTGTATCGCTGTTGATCAAATATGGGTTGCATTCACGTTTGTGTGCGTACAGAAGCCGCACATATCTTGTGACTGGGCCGGCACGTTGTTAGAATGGATGAAAAGCGGACGTGACGACAGCTCGTAGAGGACGTTAAATGCAGTGCCTTTAAGGCACGCCCCCAAGACTGTGGTCCGAGGGGACTACGAGATAAAATGACTGATGAACACCTTCGTTTGATAATGAAGGTTGCCTCAGCTCAAAGCCTGAGCCCCGACATTAATGAACTAGCATCCAAGAAAAGATGGCAGGTATCTGGCTTGGGCACATCAGATTAGATCAGTGTGTTGATCTGAATGGTTGGTTTATTCATTGTTATTTTATTTTCAAATTTATTAGCCTGTGGAAAAAGTGAATGTTGATATTTACCTCAGAAGACTGCAAATAGAAAAGAGGCATTCAATTTTTATTTAAATTGCATTTGATATGCCATTGATATTTTTTAATTATTATTATTATTATTTCAAACTCGATTTTGCATGTCACTATAAAGTTACATAAGCCTTGCTTGTTCAATATTCAATGCAAAACTTGTTTGGGTCCCTATTAAAAGGTTCATTTGTTCAACCTTGGCCCGCGGCTTTGTTCTGTTTTAAATTTTTGCCCACTCTGTATTTGAGTTTGACACCCCTGGCCTACAGCGATGAGAAAACATAAACAAGGGAGAAAAGGAGCATTGAGAACATAACAGAACGCTCAACTAAGGAGAAGAATACTGAACACAAACACAAAATATGACCTGACGTGACAGGCCATAACAAGTCCAATAGAAAGGGGAAAAAGCTGTTAAAATAAACAAAAGACAAATGTTGTGGTACCCGTACCACAGTTTGAGAATCACTGGTCTATACTTTATGGTGACAGAATAATTGGCAGCAAATATTTTGACAAGTTCATACACTGTATGAATAATAATGAAAACTACAAAAGCACTTGTTCCAGGACCTATTTCAGACATTTTCTGAAAACTGTATCCAAATCCGTCCATTAGTAACGTTGATAACTATGAGATTACGCAAATGGTTGTGAGGTGTATTTCTGGTCTTGTCATCCTCGTCCGGACAGTAGGGCGACACGGCAGTGCGGCTGGATCAAAAGAGACGTCGGAGACGCTTTACTGAACCAAAAGTTACTTTATTACAAGCGAGCGTCATTATTCAGGGATGCTATTCTCCATATACTGTATGATTACAAATGACCACTTTTCTTTAAGAACATTTCACATGATTGTTGTATAGCATCTTTAATGCAATGAGACAACATGGTTAAATAGTATTAATAAACTAGATGAATACATCTTTCATAGGCTGCATACTGCATTTCAACAACATACTCTACTCCTGTGTCTTGAAATTGCTAAATATTATTGGAAACCAATCAATGCTGGACAACAGGGAATGAGCTAAATGTAACAAAAAATTCAGACCAAATACTAGAGGGGACTTATGATGAATTTCGTCCTTTCTGACTTAAAAATTGTGTTACAATATTAAATATTTGTGTTAAACAATGCCAAAGCATTAAATCATGAGGTTCATGCATTTTGGCGTGAACTTACGCATGACTTTTGGACGCCTGTTTGCGTGGTTTTGCAGTCTTGCTATCCTTACTAAGACAATAAGTCAAGCTCCCAGCCAGCTACAACTATGTACAAACGTAGTAGTAAAGTAAATTACTGAAATAATAATGAATATGTTTTTTAACTAAACCGTCAATAAAATCATAACACAAATAACAATACAGCTTCACCACTTTAGTCACAATTTTTGTGCCTAAAAACTTCTGCAATGCTGGAGCTGACTGCAGACATAAATATTGTTTGGTATTAATATTTCAGACGTACATGTTCCTTACAAATGTGGTACCATTTGAAAGGAATACACATTATAAGAGTTATTGCTAAGGGGCATAATCAAACAAACACATACTGTAAGTCCCTGTATTTTGTGCTGTTCTATATACCTATTTAAAACATACTGTAAAACATGAGGACTTTTTAATTTTCTTCAGTTTTACACAAAACAATTTGTCAATGCCTGTACAGGGTTATGATTGAAGATGTGTCAAAACATATCTGAGAGTGTATTGACATTAGTTCAAACGGTTCATGCTCCAGCATGTCATATTTCAAGTTTTGAACAGCGGTAATGCTAAATTACATGCAATTAAATATTTCTTCCTCAATTTCTGCTTCTTTTAAAGTCTTACATTGGTGGAAATAATTAATTAGGACCATTCATTATATTGACATTTTGTTCAAAGTGGCATTTTATAATACACAAACCAACATGCAGCTTGACATTTATTCAGAGTGAGGCACAATTATCCTTTTATTGTATATTCGAGTGAATAATTGATGATTATATGCAATAACAATCAAACACACAACAAGCATTAGTTAAGTAGTTAAATAAAAACATTATAATTTTTAAAATATTTATAAATTATTAGTTAATAATATAGTTACAAATGTAATTCATGACTATCAAGCATAAAGCAAAGCTCAGTTCCAGTTTTAGCATTGTTTGTTAATGAGTAGAAAGATAATCCACATATGGGCTTAAAGACAATCAAGATCATGGAGAATGCTGAGGGATTTTTTAAATAAAAAATAATTTACAGCATATTATACATATTTTGGGCCTAAATTAGGTGTTACATTTAGTCGTATATGAATTACATTTACATTACTTTACTTATTACATTACTTATTTTCTATTATTATGTTGTGGCGATCTAAGATGTTCACCAGGCGGGCCTTATGTGTCCAGGTTAAAGGTGAACATTGCTAACAACAACACAGTGGCTAATCGTGGTGTTACTGTATCTTCACCGCGACAATGAAGTTGACCAACGTGTTGATGCACTACATTTTCAACGCTTGCTTCAATAATAACACAACACCACATTGCTTGAGCCTTTGGTATGAGCACTGTCAAAAGTCAAGATGCAATACTTACCGTTACCAACGGTAACAAGACTGCTATCAGCTATCAGCAACTGTCGGGATAATGCTAAGTGGAGATTAATTCTGTCGATGCACTTCATCATTGACATTATCAGCTCCCCAGGACATTGGTGAGCCTTTGGGGTGAGCAATTTGGAATGATAACGCTGGACACACAATGCTAACAACCCAGAATGCTAACAACACGGGTGATTGATTGATTGATTGAAACTTTTTTTAGTAGATTGCACAGTGCAGTACATATTCCGTACAATTGACCACTAAATGGTAACACCCGAATAAGTTTTTCAACTTGTTTAAGTCGGGGTCCACTTAAATTGATTCATGATACAGAAATATACTATAATCATAATACAGTCATCACACAAGATAAACATCAGAGTATATACATGGAATTATTTACATTATTTACAATCCGGGGTGTGGAGGGGGGGGGGGGGTAGGTTTGGTTGACATCAACACTTCAGTCATCAACAATTGCATCAGTGTAGGTCTGACTTGGTAGGATATGTAGATATGTACAGCAAGTAGTGGACATAGAGATAGAGATCAGAGAGCACAAGAATAAGAATAAGTTTCTACATTTGATTATTTACATTCCATTATTTACAATCCGGGGAGGTAGGATGTGAAAGGAAGTTTGTTAGTTTACGGTTGAAGTTGCCTGGAGGTGTTCTATTAGTGCGGTTTTGACGAGGATAGAGATGCCCTTTCTTTTACACCCATTGGGAGTGCATTCCATATTGATGTGGCATAGAAGGAGAATGAGTTAAGACCTTTGTTAGATCGGAATCTGGGTTTAATTGGTAATTGTCGTAGCTGCGAATGTCAAATTGAACAACTTTTGGAAGAACAATGTATGCCCGTGGTTTCAGGACATGGAAGCCCACTTCTAACGTTGAGGAATTACCCAGGATGTGATGAAGTATTTTCACGTAGTGGCCATGTTTTATTTGCCGGGCGATGGCCATAGCAATGACGCTTGGAGGATCCTTTGGGCTACCAGTGTGTACTGTACCCTAGAGTAGAACACACTCAAGGCTACTATGTTGGATTAAATGAGTTGATCTGCCTATCAATATACATTGCTGGCATAGTTAGATTAATAAAGATATATTATGTGGGGTAAATAAATGGTAATTTTTGGACCAAATAAGTGAAATTGGATCGTTTCATGGCAATTGGTTAGGAAAAAATGTGTGTAAGCCTAACAAAAAAACAAAAAAAACAATATTTATCACTTTATGCTTATTCCTAGAAGAAAGGCATGCCATTCAATGTTTTCAGTATTTAGCAGAGGTGGGACCAAGTCATTGCTTTGCAAGTCACAAGTAAGTCTCAAGTCTTTGCCCTCAAGTCTCGAGTCAAGTCCCGAGTCAAGACAGGCAAGTCCCGAGTCAAGTCCAAAGTCAAGACTGGAAAGTCTCAAGTCAAGTCCCAAGTCCTGCATTTTGAATTTCGAGTCCTTTCAAGTCCTTTTAACCACAGAGTAATATATTTACACAGATTGTGTATGCTTTTAAAACGCTGTATTTATTAAAACAAGTGCATTTGAAGTTGCAGGAAAAAAATAGTGCTGACATTGCACTTCATAATAGCACTATTAACCAGTCATTTTAAACATTTAACTCATTCCTTTACAGAATAAACACATTTGAAAAAACAAGTACTTATTTGTACACAAGTGTTAACATTGTATTTCCATGGCATATTGCATTGTAACTAGTTCCACAGCAGTTTCTATCCTGTTCTTACCTTATCTCATTGATCTCATCTCATACTGTATGTGTGTTGATGTGTGCGTACACATGAAAAACATAACAAAAACATGAACAAAACAATGAACAGAGTTGTACTTTGTAGATGTCAGGGCCCTATGCAATATGTACACATATTCTTAATATAGTATATATTTTAACTGACCTTTATTTGACTATGTTTGTGTTTTTGTAGGTGGCTAAAATACGCGGTGCTGCTGATCGCCGTCTAACGTTATGTTACTGTGTGTGATACATTGACTAACGTAACGTTATGTGTAGGTACCTCATGCAGCCCTGCTTAAAAAAATCACTTGACAAAAAGTATGAATAAGGTAGCGAACTGCAGTGGACGCAACAGATTGCCGTGTTTGCAATGACGTTATAACCATAGACATCTTATAAGTAGACGCAGCATTGGTTGCTGTGACACGAGCAATTTGGCCGCCATCTTGAAGTGGTGATGAGGAGCCGGCGAGCAGCCTAAACTGACAGTTGACAGGTAGAAAACAAAGATGGTGTTCAGCGTTTTCCTACTCAAATGAGCAGACTGTTGAAAATAGGAATCGGGTGATTACTTTTCACAAGTAAGATTTAACATTAATGTACTATTGGTTGTATTTTATGAAAATAATATTATCACAGAGTTGAGAAGGAGCAAAGATCTTCAATATTTGTATGTGAAAATCACAAAGAAATCTTCTGGGGGAGGATGACCCCCCTACAGGGGTTTGGTTTACAAACTTTCAGCCCCACCTAAAACAAAATTCACCAGCCGCCACTGATTATGATGCATTCTCATTTTAGGCAAAATATAAGACAATACTTTCTTAACAGTATAATTGTAACCAGGAATAAGTCTTCAAGTAACAATATTCAAATACTAACATTGTTGGGTAAGACAGAATTTGATTTTATTCTGAATCTAGTAAAACAGATTGGTGGTTTTAGCTGATTTAAAGACTTACAGGTGTTTATATATATTTATGTTGAAGTATTTGGCAGATGCTTTTATCCAAAGCGACATACATAAAAAATACATATAAAACAATGACTGTAAACATGATCATTTAAGGGAAAATGTAATACAAAATATCAATACAAAGTGTCAAGACAGAATAAACTCTCTGCTGCTGCAGCAACAGAGATACAGTCTATACGATATATAGATATCTAATGTTTTCATACATTGTTTATGTAGGATATACGCATGTATATATAACCTAATCATATTGTTTCTTCAATTTAAAAATAGCTGACCGTTTGTTTCCCCTTTCTCTGGGATTATATTCCCAGTTTTGATCTCGGACGTCTGGTCACTTATAGCGTATAAGAATATTATATTACTGTTAAGCAAACTATGAATAATAAAACACGCCAAAACATGTGTCCTTTATCATAGCTACACGTATGACAAAAAAGCGTGTGAAAATCAGTGGTATTCAGTGAGGTAAGATGAATTAAATGCGCTGACAGTTCATTGCTCCTGCCAAATGAATTGCACTAGTGGAGCGGATCACCACTCCAAGATGGCGGCCCCGCATCTCGTCTGCGCCTGTAGGCAGTAGCGCTCCATGCTGCGTACCCTTATAAGATGTCTATGGTTATAACGTTAGCAGTGAGTTTACAGCCTCACTCATTTAACTACACAGCAAATAAAAGTCACGTTACTTAGCCAATAAACGTTAGCTTACATTCAAAACTTACCCTTCTTTGTGCATCTTCAAATGTCGAACGAAGTTGGAAGTTGTTGCGTCTCCGTCTGTAATATTCGAACTGCATGATTTGCATAGGGCTATTCGTTTTTTGTTGACTGAGTCGTAGTTTTAATACCCGAACGAAATTAACTTTGGCATAATTGTTTCTCACTGCCGCATTGTTTGACAATTCTTCTTCATTGGTTGTCCTGCAATTTGATTGGATGAGAGCTGTGGGATGAAAACAGCGTAGATCTAATTTGATTGGCTGTTGTAATGAGAGCACACCAGCTGACAGGAACAACACGCTGACAGACACAGACAAAGAAAAGGAAAAATACGGAGCGGCGCGCTCCCAAATAACTTTTTAATCTTTGGGTTTTGGGGAAAGTAGCAAGTCATGTCAAGTCAAAAGGCTCAAGTCCAAGTGAAGTCACAAGTCATTGATGTTAAAGTCTAAGTCGAGTTGCAAGTCTCTTTACATTTTGTCAAGTCGAGTCCAAAGTCATCAAATTCATGACTCGAGTCTGACTCGAGTCCAAGTCATGTGACTCGAGTCCACACCTCTGGTATTTAGCATGTATTACTGAAATAATCCCTTCAGATTTCAAAGTAATGAGTCATGACCAGGCTCAGTCATTCCAATTGCTCATCCAGGTAGGCCACTAACTTTTGGCAGAATTGTCCCTCTGTGTTTATCCAATTCTATCTTCTTTTCAGGAAGTTTCAGACCTACCCGCAAATGACACCAGGATGCTAATTATTACAATTATGCATTGATTCAGTGGTCGCATTGTGGGATAGTGAGTGTCAGCTTTTGTTTTGCCGGCGTAATTGTTGGACTTCAGACGGGCTAATTACACCTAACGAGACCAGCTGGGCTATTAATCATCATCCTCCACATTTCTTTCTCTTTGGAGCAGAGCAACGTCACCTTTGCAGGGGTCATTGGGATGCCTCCTGCTGATGATGAGAAAGACAAACACAAAATATTGTCCTATTGAGATAACAGTTTAAAAAGATCATATCACCTTGTGATGCATTTCACATTTAATGTGCCCATCGTGTCTGTAAGTTAAATTCATGCTTTTATATTTTACTGGGGCTGTCCAAATTAATGCTTTAATGTAAATCTTGATGAAAAGCTATCTCAAAGTCTTGTCTGTAAACATAATATTAATCCAGAGTCTAAAATTGTGCTTGCATGTTTTCATTGGTAGTATTGAAATTGTAAGTTTCTTCTTGAAATTACTGTTATGTTGTTTACAGCTAACTATATGATGTCCCATTTAAAGTGCAGGGGGTGCTGGAGCCTATCTAAGCTGATCATTTCAATATTCTAGTATAGGGAAACACATTATATTTTGAATGAATTGCACCCACTTCACATTTCACAGTGACACAATCAGAAGAACAATTAATTTACTTTTTTTTTTTTTTTTCCTAACACATTAGATGGGAATTACACTGTTTTGTTTTGTTTTGTAATTATGCCCATCATCCAGAATCCCTATGTAAGACAAGAACACAAGTTTTTTGTTTTTTTTAATGCATTCTAATTTGTATTATACGGCAAGTAAGAGTTGGATTACAATGTAGCTAATGGGGCTAATGTATTGCGCTCATAAAACCCTCTAAAAACACAAGCAAAAATGGCCAACAATACTCAATTTACATGTTTTTACCTGAATTTTAGCCATGTATTAGTGATATTATTATTATAAGCGCTAATGCCAAGGAACTACTTTTAGTGGTGCTGTGATCACAGAGAGGTAATTAGTTTATTCATACTGTAAAAAAATCTGCACAATTTCTAGTAAAATAGCGGCAGCTGTAGTTGCCAGGAATTTATCGTAAAAAATACAATCACGATGTACAGGACATTACGGTATGTTGATGTTGAATCCGTTAATTTTACAGTTAATTACTGTTTTTGCTTATGATGAATTACTCTGAAAAATAATGGATAGAATACTGGCAGCTGTCGTTGCCAGGAACTCACTGTAAAACACATTAGGACCAATTCTAGCGTTTCCGTCTTTGGAGATGAGAGGAAGCAGTAGTACCCGGAAAGAACCTACGCAGTCATGGGGAGAACATGCAAACTACACACAAAAAGACCCATATACAGAGAACAGAACCCAAGACCTTCCCACTTTGAGGCATGAGCGCTAACCACTGTGCCACCCTGTCACCAATAGTATCTGCAAAATGCCTGTGTTACAGAGACATGTAAGCGGTACATGAGGATTTTAACTTGAAAGTATTTGTACAACCTTTCACTGGACAACTCACAACACAGCCTTCAGCAACATGTTCCTTCAAGTGAGCTATTAAAAATTAGCCTTAAATGCTTCATATCTGTTAAATAGATGCAGTTCCAACACACTTAAACACACAGCATGGTCCATTTGCATGCAGTTTGCAATGCAGCACATAGACATAACCCTCAATGTCTGAAACGACTTGCCAAAAAAATACAAGAAAATCTGTTGTTAGCCAAAAGTTAACTTGCTTTAACACAAATCCCTAAAACATTTAAGGTATACTGTAAATGTAAATGTACAATTTTCAAAATCTTAAATTTAAACAAAATAATACTGTAAATTTTAGAATCATTTTATCATTTCACAATTTTTTTTATTATTTTCACAGTAAAGTCATGTGTTTCCAAAACATTATAACCATGGTAATGTATGTTTATTGGTTTGCAGGAATCTACTGTGAAAAAACTATTTCTGATTTTACAGTGTTTTGCTGTTGCTTTTTAACAATTGCTTTCCATAGTTTTTATGGTCATTTTTTTCAGTGCAGCCATTACCTTACTGAGCCAGTGAGCTGCTGCATCGCCTCTGAGTTGGTGAAACTTAAGGCTACAGTATATTACAAATCATGCCTCACACTTGTACAGTCGGAGGACGTGGCCATAAACCAAGAAGTTGGTCAACTTTGACATTCAATTTAGAAACCGAAATGGCAAAAAATACACAAAATTTTTTATTTTTTTTTAAATAAATAAATATATATACCTGTATATTTTTTTATTTTTTATTTTTTTTACCTCCCTGAGGATTATGATTAATTCTTCTTCAAAACAGGAAGATATTAACATTCCATCAGTCGGTATCCCACTAAGAGCAGACATTGTACAGTAAGTGATTGTGGTTATTATTTTTGTAGTTTGTATTTCTTTTTAAGCATTTAGCAATACTACTACTTGCTGAATCTGCTTATAGCTCAGCTTCTAAATGTTGTCGCTCATTCTCCGCAAATTCAGGCTCCAAAATATAAGGTTCTAGATCATAATGTGTCCCAAAGTAGTCATCGTTGGCTCTCATGAAGTCTGCCATGATTAGTTGTTGTCGCAGGAAATAACGAACCTTGTGATGCGTCTGTGAAATTAATACGCCCCGATATCCTTAAAATTACCAAAATTTGTAAATATTTCATGTTATTATGAATGTTCCTGTTACTACATTATACATCCTTACAACATGTATAGAACACTTTGCAGGTTTTTAAATGTTTTTAGAGCGCTTCATAGGCGGAATAGAGCAACTTCTATTGGCTCCATAGTTGGCTGACTTTTGCTCGTGTTTATTCAAAAGTTAGAATGCATAAAAAAATAATAACATACAGTATGTGTGCTTATATTGCATAAGGATTGTAAATGATAAGCAGCATTCCAAAAAAGTGCAGTTCCCCTTTAACACAAGAAAGTACAAGACCAATTCGACCTTTTTTTTTTTTTTTTTACGTTAAACACTTGTGTGTTTTTGCCTTGTCCTGACTTTTTATATCTCTGTGTGTTACTTTACTTTCAATTTAGTGTTCTTCCTAGTTTGCAACTTGCAGAATGTGTTTAATTTGTAATTGGCCATTAGTCAGTGCCTATAAATAAAATAGCCTGATCTTTAACTCCCGTAGTAATCCCGATCAATGTTCCTTATTAATCAATCAATACCTTATTTTGTATTAAAAGTGCTGAATGTGCTGGGAAAAAGCATTCACATCTTGTGTGAGTCCCTACTAATTATTCTAGTGCTAGTCCCTCCGTAATGTCTTGGAATTATTTATATTGGTGGCTGTAATAGACGGTTCAACAAATTAATATCTTCACATAAGTAAAACTTGTGTTTTTCTCTCTTAGACATACTGTCCTCCGCCATCTGTAACGAGCAATGAGAGACTGATTGTGTTTGCAGGTATCAAAATACAGCTGCCAAGCGACAATACTAATCACAGAGTGCCCGTCCATTGCTTCTTCCTGCATGTGTAATTTGACAGAGGTGGGCGACTGAATGTTCAAACGGCCATCATCTGGTACCTGCAGCTGTGGCCTTGACTTATAACACCTCAGACAGTCTGCCAAAGCACTGCTGCGTTACTTTTCTTTTGGCCATTCAAACATTCGCAAAAACGGACAGTCAAAATATGGTCAATTAAAAAATTTAAACCAAGTCTTTAAATTAGGTTGTACTACGTTATGCGGTTGTTACCTTGACAACTGCATTCTAGGCCGCCCTACGGATTAAACGAAATCAGTGTTCATCCCTCCATTCATTTTCTACCGCTTATCACTCTTGGCGTCGCGGGTCACGGGTGGCGAAAGGCTTGAACCTATCCCAGCTCGACGAGTCACCACATCATTGCAGAGCCAACACAGACAAACACGCATTCACACTCACATTCACACACTAGGGCCGGAGAGCCCACACAATAACAGGGGAGAACATGCAAACTCCACACAGAAAGACCCCGTGCTCAGGAAACGAACCCAGGACGTTCGGGCTGTGAGGCACGAACACTAACCACTGTATCACCGTCTTGCCTAGCAGTGTTCAGTATAACAAAAAATGGTAACACTTTAGTATGGGGAACATATTCTAAGTAACAAAGACTTAATTAAGAGTTATTTGGACACTAAGGGAACATATTGTAAGTAACAAAGACTTAATTTAGTGTTATTTGGTTAGGGTTAGAGGGCTAGGGTTAGGGTTAGGGTTAGGGTTAGGGTTGTTGTATAATAAGGCCATGCATAATAAGGCATTAATAAGTACTTAATAATGACTAATCAAGAGCCAATATGTTACTAATTTGCATGTTAATAAGCAACTAATTAATGGTGAATATGTTCCCCATACTAAAGTGTTACCCAAAAATAGTTAAAAGTGTTTCCACAAAACTTAAGCAGTTTTAGTTTTTTTGCATTTTGTTCCCTTCGTATGCCGAAAATGAACTGGACTGAGGAACAGTAAGTTCCAACCCGTGGCTTACTGTTACACTCCTACACGTGATGAATGTAAAAGCCTTTAAGGAAGTCTGCACTCTCTCACTTATTGTTTGCAGTCCACAAAGGTCATCCAAAAAAAGCCTGAAAAAATTTTGAACCTTAGGAAAATGTCAAACAACTGTTTTTTTTCTTACTCAAATAAAGATCTGAGGTTACAAGTGAAGTGCTGATTCTGCCCGTCATACATTTTAGGTGCCTAAGGCAACGTTAGCAGTGCCTCGCTCTTGCTTTGTTTCACAAGACAGCAAAATGTCACATCTGATAACCCTGGCTGAGGTCCTGATGTGCACATATATCTACCAAATGTTCCATGTTATATATGCCCAGCAGGGTGACAAACATTCTATTGGACCATTTCTTGAACGTAATTCCATTAATATTTCCGTGATCATGTGGGCTTGGAGCCCACTGCAAAGATATAACACTTTTTCCCTCTAGTTTGGGTGTGAGCTCTCCAGAATAAAAAGTATTGCTGTATGGGATTACTTGCATAAGCATTTGTTGTGCATACATACAGCATTAACAGAACCTATTAAAACCTAGCCATAGGGACAAAACGGGCTTAACTACTTGCATCTTAGGAGGAATGGATTTTTGCCTAAATTTTCTTGATAGATGAAAGGAAAAATAAAAAAAAGGATATAATCAACCTCAATTAATATTTCATGTTGTTCATAAGAGCCCATAAAAGTGCAGAAAAACTAAAGAAAGTGTGTTTTGGTTTTTTTACTAAAAAATATAATTTATTTGGACTATAGATTACAATTGTCCCAATTACTCCTTACTTAAATTGCTGAGTTAAAACAAAAAAAGGCAAGTATTTTGTTTACTATTGGTAAGTAATAATTTGCCAATGAGCCGAAATAACCAAGATAAAAAAAAAAAAAACCTTTGGTTTACCAGGGTGTGTCAAGCAATATGAGCATAATAGGAACTTGAAAATTATTGCAAACAAATATTTGAAAAATTCTCATTCAGATAGTTCTGAGCTTCAATTTTAGTGCCAGTGGTGGGGGAGCAATATTCTCCGACACAAATATTAAAGGGGCCCTCTAATACTGACAACATTGGCACTTATTGCATATTTTTGGACCTAAAGATGGTGTGTACTCCAAAATAGATACAGTAGTAATTTTAGACTTGTTTTCTAACAAACATCAGCACATTTTGGAACAAGCGCCTACTCACTTCAGTTCCAAAATGTGGGTGGGCCTGCATCAGCCTGCTGATGTCATCTACAAAAGACTGGAGGAAATGTCTTTTTGCATAGTTTGTGTTTTGGTAGCATCTTCATCCCCAATCACGTTATTTCTGTGTAGAACTTGAAGGAATTATCAAATATGTCTGCCGGATGCATTGTTGCAGATTGTAGCAACACAACTAAATAAGGGGTCAACCTGCATACATTTCCAAATAATGGAAATATGAGGAAAGTATGGACCTCTCCAGTCAAACTGACTCATGCAAAACGGGACGAGCCAAGCTAAATAAGCTTAGTTTGTAGCGTTCATTTGAATAACTTTTACTTCCAAAAAGAAGGGTTATGGTTGGAGTTTGGATGAACAAATGTTAAAGACTCAAGCCAAATGTGATCCCATAAGTCAGGAGCACCCTTGTGTGATGACTATATTATGATGATAGTATATATTTGTATCATGAATCAATTTTAGTGGACCCCAACTTAAACAAATTGAAAAACTTATTCGGGTGTTACCATTTAGTGGTCAATTGTACGGAATATATACTTCACTGTGCAATCTACTAATAAAAGTCTCCATCAATCAAAAAATCAAAACCTTGAGGGGAGAAAGACTGGCTCAGAATCTGCGGGAAAACTGAGAAAGATGTGCCGACCCAGCGATCAAATATGAGAGGAAAAAAAAAAGGTAATTTGCTGGTATTCTATTTTGCATCTACTGACGTTTTCTTTAAGAAGCTGAAGAAAACGTGATGTCTATGGAAGAGCAGAGAAGGACGGATATGGCAATTATTTTATATTTAATTTTTGCTCATGGTAACCATCCATCCATCCATCCATTTTCTACCGCTTGTCCCTTTTGGAGTCGCGGGGGGTCGCTGGAGCCTATCTCAGCTACAATCGGGCGGAAGGCGGGGTACACCCTGGACAAGTCGCCACCTCATCACAGGGCCAACACAGATAGACAGACAACATTCACACTCACATTCACACACTAGGGCCAATTTAGTGTTGCCAATCAACCTATCCCCAGGTGCATGTCTTTGGAGGTGGGAGGAAGCCGGAGTACCCGGAGGGAACCCACGCAGTCACGGGGAGAACATGCAAACTCCACACAGAAAGATCCCAAGCCCAGGATTGAACTCAGGACTACTCAGGACCTTCGTATTGTGAGGCAGATGCACTAACCCCTCTTCCACCGTGCTGCCCATATTAGTAACCATATTAGTTTTGAAGTAATCACGGACCAGGGCGACAAAAACATTCAATTAATTTATTAAAATAATAGTTTTACATGCTTTTTTTACATACTGTTAATCTGGGGAAATGGGCTCCAGTTCTGTAGATGACCTCACACCAAGAGAGGACGGCATATCGAGTCCGGCAATGTAAAGGGGGCATTACAAGTAGGGATGTCCGATAATGGCTTTTTGACGATATCTGATATTCCGATATTGTCCAACTCTTAATTACCGATACTGATATATACAGTCGTGGAATTAACACATTATTATGCCTAATTTGGACAACCAGGTATGGTGAAGATAAGGTCCTTTTTAAAAATAATAATGAAATAAGATAAATAAATTAAAAATATTTTCTTGAATAAAAAAGAAAGTAAAACAATATAAAAACAATTACATAGAAACTAGTAATTAATGAAAATGAGTAAAATTAACTGTTAAAGGTTAGTACTATTAGTGGACCAGCAGCACACACAATCATGTGTGCTTACGGACTGTATCCCCTGCAGTCTGTATTGATATATATTGATATATAATGTAGGGACCAGAAATATTAATAACAGAAAGAAACAACCCTTTTGTGCGAATGAGTGTGAATGAGTGTACATGGGGGAGGGAGGTTTTTTGGGTTGGTGCACTAATTGTAAGTGTATCTTGTGTTTTTTATGTTGATTTAATAAAAAAAAAACAAAAAAAAACAATACCGATAATAAAAAAAACGATACCGATAATTTCCGATATTACATCTCTAAATACAAATGCAGCTAGTTATCTACCGATTACTCAAAATCTAATTGATATTACGGAAAATGACTGTCAGATTCATTTTCAGGAGCAAAAAAAAACATAAGGAGTAATTAGTAGTAAAATTTCGGCCACCTGGACGGTATGGGTCTTTTAAGTTTTAATAGCTTCTTCAAAACACTAGTTGGGATTGTTTCAAGATTACTCTCTGTTTTTAATGCAATCAATTCCCCCACCATTGCTCCAAAATGTAGATGACTGAACAACCTCTCTCTATTAATATGAATGCTCCATGAACACAATTCCTCCCATTCGAAATAATTCTTAAGAACCAATCGATGGAATAATCTAGTCTTTAATGCCTGGCCCTACAACGCAATTCAGCTCATATCAGTGTTATAAAATGTTCCGATATCTGTACACAAAGTAAGTGTGCACAGTTCTAGGGTCAAAGCAGTAGCAGCAGTACAATGACAAGGTAATATTGTCCATCTCCCCTTTAGCGGTGACACACAAGCACTGTGGATCGAGAGACTCTTGATTAGATTTACCTTTCCCTAATGTTCCGCTGTCATCCACCAGCCTGGAGCGTTGAAGTAGAGTGTGATAAAGATCAAGCAGCTGGGGGTCGCAGATACACGCTTATGTTCCCCTCTTGCTGCTGTGCAGCTTAACTCTACACCTTAACAACTCTTCACGTTCCCTAACTGGTAACTGTCTGGGTCAAACCAAAGCATAAAATCATACATATCACACACGTTTGCTTTTGGTTCATTGAACATTTACACCGGTATCTTTAACAATGGACCAATATTGTATAATTAACATACTGTATTTACAAAGTAGCAGCCCTGTAAACATAGCAGTATACCGTAGCAACCATCTCTGTTATTTCTTCTCGTTTCATGCTCTCCCTCCTGCTCTGATCTCTGTCAAACAAATACTTCCCTGTTAATGTTTCAATGATATTTTACAAGTGACAGTTTTGTCAACATTGACGAAAAAACGGCACCATTCTGACATCAGTACTTGGTTTGTCATATGTATTTTTTATGATGACAAGAGTTTTCATCCATGCTTTGTGTAAATACCGTTAATGTATAATACACATTAATATTGGTTTAATATTTAACACAATGTTATTTATTGCCTGTCACTACATTGTAGGAATATTGATAGTTTTCTTCGTTTTGTAATGTCCACATATTTAATATACGTATTGTGGATTTAAGTTGCAATATAAGCGTATATTTTATTGTCATAGTACAACAATACAGCAAAAATTGGATGAATAGCTGCAAGTCAACTTTAGCTTCTTGATTTTACAGTGTTTCGTGTAGTGTGACTTTTTTGGTGCTTTTAGACTACCATGCACCCCCATGCTTTTATCATTGCTTTTTCCTAAATCTAACCTTGTTTACGTGTATGTTCTTCACCAGCAGATAATAGTTTCTTGTGTGTTTGTATTTTAGAATGGCTCTTTTTCAAAACTAACAGACGGCGGAAATACAAGGTGAGTTTAATAATAGTCTTCGCAACAATAATAATGCAAACTATATTTGTATGTGTATCTAATTTTTCCCAGATAAATCATTTGTATTACAATTGTACACCATGCACATTTGTGCATTAGTACACATGTTGGATAAGCAGGGTACTCCTACTGCATTTGTACATCTATTCATTAAAGTTATGTTAAACCAGACCCAAACCTGCTCACCCAATTACATTTTTCAATCGCTTTTTTCTGTTTCTTTTTTTATACACTACTCAGTTTGTCAGTGTTTCAGCAAGTTTGTTTTTCAAAACCTATTCAAAATGTTCAACATTTAAGGATTTTATTATTTTTTGGTAGCAATATTTTACATGTTTAAGAGCAGAATGTTTCCCACAACCCTACTGCACTTGTATATCGATTTATTAAGGTTAGGTTAAGGTCAATACTTGTGTTACTTTTTAACTATTTGTGTGTATGTACCTTACTGATTAAAATTGGCTGAATTTTACAAACATATTTCTAGTCATTGCTTTCAACACTTTCAACTGATTTTCAGTTGTATTTCTTAAAAAAGCTAACATATAAACAACTGGCTGTTATTTGGATGAGACAATGTCTAAAACTAATAATGCTAAAGTTTTACAATGCATTTACTTTTGTTCTAAGTGATTTCTACTCCTTCTTTTAGGAACAGTGGCCTAGTGGTTAGAGTGTCCGCCCTGAGATCGGTATGTTGGACTTCAAATCCCAGCCGAGTCATACCAAAGACTATAAAAATGGGACCCATAACCTCCCTGCTTGGCACTCAGCAACACGGGTTGGAGTTGGGGGTTAAATCACCAAAATGATTCACGGGCGCGGCGCCGCTGCTGCCCACTGCTCCCCAAGGGGATGGGTCAAATGCAGAGGACAAATTTCACCACATCTAGTGTGTGTGTGACAATCATTGGTACTTTAATCTTTAATCTTAATCTAAACATTGATGAATCTCTCCATTTACCGGGTAATCATTCTAATAATACGTTTGTAAATAGATTGCAATGTAATTGTACTCCTGCTATAGTCCGGGGCTATATTCTCCTTATGGTATAAAACAGACAGCATTAAATTCTTAGAGCTACATATTCATGTGCACATGCAAGTCCATTTTAAAGGTAATCAACACAGTAAGTGTTTTCACACTGAGGTCATTATCATGATACCCAAATAACAAATTGATGTTAGTATAATTCTAATGGTTTATCTAACTAGCCAAGTGTTTAGCTGTGTTTAAATACATTTTATACATCTGCAAAGTTTATTTTTTTGTCACATATTACTAGTTTAATGTTTTTTATTACACAAACCTGGCACATTTGTGCATTTGTACACATCACGGATATGTTATATAATTGTACTTGTACTTGTACTTTTAACGACTGCAAACCATCGATGTACATGTACATACAATATGTGCATTATGTACTTTGTCATTCATTCACTCACTATTTTCAGTATCTTCATGAATTTTCCTAAAACAACAATATTGCAAACTTGATTTGCACGTACATACACTTGGGCAGTTTCAAATGTTTCTTATTTCAGACTGCATGCAAAAGTATTTTAAATGTTTTAAGTTTTTATTATTATTCTTTGGTATGAATATGCTATATGCCTAAGAGCTGTGTGTTTTCAACATTTCTATATTGAATAAATCGCCACACCGGACTGTAGTCAGCTGGAGGCGTGTCTTAATGAAATTAAACAATGGATGTCCGCTAACTTTTTGCAACTCAACGCCAAGAAAACGGAAATGCTGATTATCGGTCCTGCGAGACACCGACATTTATTTAATAAACCACCTTAACAATTGACAACCAAACAATTACACATGGTGACTCAGTAAAGAATCTAGGTATTATCTTCGACCCAACTCTCTCGTTTGAGTCACACATTAAGAGTGTTACTAAAACGGCCTTATTTCGTCTCCGTAATATCGCTAAAATTCGTTCCATTTTGTCCACTAGCGACGCTGAGATCATTATTCATGCGTTCGTTACGTCTCGTCTCGATTACTGTAATGTATTATTTTCGGGTCTCCCTATGTCTAGCATTAAAAGATTACAGTTGGTACAAAATGCGGCTGCTAGACTTCTGACAAGAACAAGAAAGTTTGATCATATTACGCCTATACTGGCTCACCTGCACTGGCTTCCTGTGCACTTAAGATGTGACTTTAAGGTTTTACTACTTACGTATAAAATACTACACGGTTTAGCTCCAGCCTATCTTGCCGATTGAATTGTACCATATGTCCCGGCAAGAAATCTGCGTTCAAAGAACTCCGGCTTATTAGTGATTCCCAGAGCCCAAAAAAAGTCTGCGGGCTATAGAGCGTTTTCTATTCAGGATCCAATACTATGGAATGCCCTCCCGGTAAAAGTTAGAGATGCTACCTCAGTAGACTCATTTAAGTCCCATCTTAAAACTCATTTGTATACTCTAGCCTTTAAATAGACCCCCTTTTTAGACCAGTTGATCTGTCGTTTCTTTTCTTTCTCCTCTGCCCCCCTCTCCCTGTGGAGGGGGAGACACACAGGTCCAGTGGCCATGGATGAAGTGCTGGCTGTCCAGGGTCGGCACCCGGGGTGGACCGCTCGCCTGTGCATCGGTTGGGGACATCTCTGCGCTGCTGACCCGTCTCCGCTCGGGATGGTCTCCTGCTGGCCCCACTATGGACTGGATTCTCGCTGTTATGTTGGATCCACTTTGGACTGGACTTTTACAATATTATGTCAGACCACTCGACATCCATTGCTTTCGGTCTCCACTAGAGGGGGGGTTACCCACATATGCAGTCCTCTCCAAGGTTTCGCATAGTCAATCACATCGACGTCCCACTGGGGTTAGTTTTTCTTTGCCCTTATGTGGGCTTTGTACCGAGGATGTCGTTGTGGCTTGTGCAGCCCTTTGAGACACTTGTGATTTAGGGCTATATAAATAAACATTGATTGATTGATTGATTGATTGATAAATCAATAATTTTAGGTTTATTGCACACCCGTTCGTGACAGTAAAAGTTCCTCTTTGTACCTATTTTAACTGCTACAAACTATCTACAGTATCTACTTTAAAAGTCTAATAAACAAGGAAATAAGTTACTGTAATATAAGCTTTTTTTTGTTTTTAAACAGTGTCCTGTTTTTAAACACGACACACATACATTATACCAACAATAGAAGATGTCCTATTTTTTCAACACTAGTTTTAACACTACTGCAAATAATATTACATATAACACAAATATGATTTATTTCCTAATTAGTTTTTTTTGCTAAATGATAATGATAAATGGGTTATACTTGTATAGCGCTTTTCTACCTTCAAGGTACTCAAAGCGCTTTGACAGTATTTCCACATTCATCCATTCACACACTGATGGCGGGAGCTGCCATGCAAGGCGCTAACCAGCAGCCATCAGGAGCAAGGGTGAAGTGTCTTGCCCAAGGACACAACGGACGTGACTAGGAAGGTAGAAGGTGGGGATTGAACCCCAGTAACCAGCAACACTCCGATTGCTGACCCGGCCACTCTACCAACTTCGCCACGCCGCCCCTGCTACATTATATAATAAAACAGATGTCATACTATGCATATTTGAACAACTAGATGTTATTTGGATATTCATTTACAAAATTATTGTACAAACCCTGTTTCCATATGAGTTGGGAAATTGTGTTAGATGTAAATATAAACGGAATACAATGATTTGCAAATCATTTTCAACCCATATTCAGTTGAATATGCTACAAAGACAACATTGTTGATGTTCAAACTGATGGACTTTTTTTTTTTTTGCAAATACTCATTAACTTTAGAATTTGATGCCAGCAACACGTGACAAAGAAGTTGGGAAAGGTGGCAATAAATACTGATAAAGTTGAGGAATGCTCATCAAACACTTATTTGGAACATCCCACAGGTGAACAGGCAAATTGGGAACAGGTGGGTGCCATGATTGGGTATAAAAGTAGATTCCATGAAATGCTCAGTCATTCACAAACAAGGATGGGGCGAGGGTCACCACTTTATCAACAAATGTGTGAGCAAATTGTTGAACAGTTTAAGAAAAACATTTCTCAACCAGCTATAGCAAGGAATTTAGGGATTTCACCATCTATGGTCTGTAATATCATCAAAGGGTTCAGAGAATCTGGAGAAATCACTGCACGTAAGCAGCTAAGCCCGTGACTTTCGATCCCTCAGGCTGTACTGCATCAACAAGCGACATCAGTGTGTAAAGGATCTCACCACATGGGCTCAGGAACACTTCAGAAACCCACTGTCAGTAACTACAGTTAGTCGCTACATCTGTAAGTGCAAGTTAAAACTCTCCTATTAAGGGGGGAAAACCGTTTATCAACAACACCCAGAAACGCCGTCCGCTTCGCTGGGCCTGAGCTCCTCTAAGATGGACTGATACAAAGTGGAAAAATGTTCTGTGGTCTGACGAGTCCACATTTCAAATTGTTTTTGGAAACTGTGGACGTTGTGTCCTTCAGACCAAAGAGGAAAAGAACCATCCGGATTGTTATAGGCGCAAAGTTGAAAAGCCAGAATCTGTGATGGTATGGGGGTGTATTAGTGCCCAAGACATGGGTAACTTACACATCTGTGAAGGCGCCATTAATGCTGAAAGGTACATACAGGTTTTGGAGAAACATATGTTGCCATCCAAGCAACGTTGGATGGACATGCTTATTTCAGCAAGACAATGCCAAGCCATGTATTACATCAACGTGGCTTCATAGTAAAAGAGTGCGGGTACTAGACTGGCCTGCCTGTAGTCCAGACCTGTCTCCCATTGAAAATGTGTGGCACATTATGAAGCCTAAAATATCACAATGGAGACCCCGGACTGTTGAACAACTTAAGCTGTACATCAAGCAAGAATGGGAAATAATTCCACCTGAGAAGCTTAAAAAATGTGTTTCCTCAGTTCCCAAACGTTTACTGAGTGTTGTTAAAAGGAAAGGCCATGTAACACAGTGGTGAACATGCCCTTTCCCAACTACTTTGGCACGTGTTGCAGCCATGAAATTCTAAGTTAATTATTATTTGCAAAAAAAAATAAAGTTTATGAGTTTGAACATCAAATATCTTGTTTTTGTAGTGCATTAAATTGAATATGGGTTGAAAAGGATTTGCAAATCATTGTATTCCGTTTATATTCACATCTAACACAATTTCCCAACTCATATGGAAACAGGGTTTGTACACACCGGAAGCCAGGGGGCGGGACATACACACTGGATGCTAGGGGGCGGGGCTTAGATGTCATAAATCATTTTGATTGATGGGTTTTTGACAGTTTGACACAAAGTGGGTCCTTCATTCACTGACTTGGGCTTTGTATTCTTACGGTACTACTACAGTAGGTTTTACTTCAACAAAATACATTGCAAATCGTACTGCAGCTTACTACACAATGTGTATACATCCTGAGTACAGTTGATGTGCCATTGAGCAAGGCCCACTTTAAGTTAACTATTCACCCAACTAGCGATTTTAACAAGTGGTGCTGAAGGCAAATGATCATGATTGACTGTAACTCGTATTTTTTCCTCAATTGTTACTTGTTTTAAAATAAAAATTGTCTCATCCAAATGCTCCCTTGATGTGTGTTGAGTTGTAAAAAAATAAAATGAATGTTCTTTGAATTCTCAGACATGAAATTTTACTCTTAATTGTCTCACTCAGCATATGTCGTTATGCTAACTTCTTTATACATAATTTCAATGGTTTGTCTTAAACATCATCTTTATGTGGTATAGACCGCATGTGTCATGATCCCACATTTTGACTTTGTTTGCTATTTCCCTGTGTTCTGTATTATTTCCTGTCCTGGTGCTCCTGTTTTGGTTCTACTTCCATTTGTATTCATTGTTGGTCTGCACCTCAGTTTCACCTGTTTCTCTTTGCCAAGGCTGGATCATGTGCTTTGTACCTTGGTGAGTATTTGTCCATTCTGCACTAGATTTATTTTGCCTTGCCTTGTTTTTTCCTAATAAAAAATGCTTTACCAGCCTTCACCTTCTTTGCTCTGCATCCTGGGGTCCAGACCAACAAGACCATAACAGCGTGCTAGCAAAGTTGTTGTTGTTATTAAAATTCCTTAAACTGTCCCCATGTATTTGAGGAATAGACTTGTCCAAAATGTCTCGGGAGGCAAACAGCAGCAGCAAGCTTCAAGGGTACTGGAGTCAACTAATGCCTATTTGATTCATTAGCCCATTTAATGATGCATCCCAATATTTGTTTTTTATTATCTGGTGTGATAGTTTGAGCAATTATGCATCAGTTAGTTTGTCCTTCTTTGAGAATCCTTACCTGTCAAAACTGGGATAAACTTACATTTTCCTGTCAAATGCATCAGTTTTAAATTACAGGGAAAGACCCGATGGTCTTTTACATTTTGCCAACTCTGTCATTCGAAAGTTCATTCATAAAATCCGAATGACAGACGCTGCACCAAACAACAAAATAAAGATGTTCTGATTACAATTGCTTACTGGTGCAGACAAATATAAATTGCACTTAAATTGCACAAAGCATGAGCAGTTATCTTAGGCTGTCACATGTCGGATCAATGAATATGAATTTGTTACGCATGTAGGGCTGTGTGACGCAGCAACGAGATGTAGTAGTTCCGTTTGCCATCATTCAAACCCCCACCCTGGACTTCCTCTTGCGAATAATGACTGCAGCTGTGTCAATGTGGCGTCTGTCAGTGTGTGCATTTGTTTGTGTGTCTTATTTTGATGGCTTTTTACAGTCAGTGCGAAAGTGTGGTGTCTGTCTGATTATGGTGTACAAATAGACCATTAACCATGCGTTTGGAGGACGGAGGCTTAATGGATAAGAGAGGATGCAGGGGCAGGGCAGCCAGTAAACACTGCCCTGTCCTCCGGCCATATCAATAACACGATTCGTGCCATCTGGGAGGTTGGTTCACAAAACCAATACCCTAGTGGAATGAGGTGGGCCATGCTGCACGCTCTTGCTATGTGGTCAATCACCAGAAGAAGACAAGTACTAACACTTTATCATTTTTTTTCTCTTTGCCTGGTGCTCGTGTTTGTGCAAGATCATTACACCTTGCACTTTTACTTTGAGTGGAAATGCTGACCGCTAAGCTCAGAGCACAAAACCTTTAAAAATGGTTTTAAAGAATAAACAACCGGTTCTAAGGAGGATATGTGAAGGACCCGTAGCGTCCAGATGACCGATATTTCACAGACTAATTAATTTCTAGGGATGCGAATCAAAAAGTTCCCAGTGTAACAATTTATTGGAATCGCTTGGCATTTTTTCAAACGATTCCCTTAAAGATTCCAAAGATTATAAATGTCATTCATAATGAATTCTTTTTTTTACAAATATATGCCGAGGGCCGATATATAAAACAAGTGCTGCACTTTGGACACCCCTGCTTTAAGGGTCTGTCTGCTATCACAGACAAAATGTATGTATGCACTTGTGATCACATCTTGTCTTATAAAACAAACATTTTCATACAATTATTTTAACCTATTCACATATGTAAGTGCTGCATTTGGAAATACAAAAGCATCTAAACCAGGGGTGTCAAACGTACGGCCCGGGGGCCGGATCAGGCCAGCGAACAGGTTTTATCCGGCCCGCGGGATGAGTTTGCAAAGTATAAAAATGAGCCGAAATTTTTGAATGAAAGAAACAGCTGTTCTAAATGTGTGCACTAGATGTCGCAATAGCAATTATTTGTATCTTTGTAGATGATGCTATATACAGTATGTTAAAAAAAAAACAACTACATGTTAGTGCACCAGTCGAGGAAAAAATGACCAAATTGCATAAATAACATCCTGTATTTGATTTTGATATTATTTTTGTATCTTGATAGATTGAAAATTAACACCAATGAGCTGACTGATGAACATTATCACATAATGTATTCAGAAAGTATAAATAACGAAAAATAAAGATAGAATACTTCTAACCGCAACATGTAAGTGTAAAAAAAAAAAAACATACATTTTTAAACAAAAAAAAACAATCAGAAGTTGTCTTTATTTCTAAGTTATCATGCCGTGATTTTATCAGTCCGGCCCACTTGGGAGTAGATTTTTCTCCATGTGATCCCCGATCTATAATGAGTGTGACACGCCTGATCTAAACAGTCAGGTGTAGCCTACAGTCTTACCTTGGCCCACTCAGAGAGAGGGAAACAAGGGTTGTTATCTTGGTGTGGGACTGAAAAATTGACTCAATAAAGTGCAGCTTTGTCCAAGTGCTACAGCTGTTACTATTGTCTCAGTGAACATCACTGTGTCTTCAAAAGAGGGTCACGGAACTCTATATAATCACGCTTGAAACTCACAGAAGCACATTACAATACGTTTATACTTTTGTAGATTGTCAGTATACATTTAGACTGTTTCCAATTTCCCATCCACCACATTCATCCCTGATGTCCAAAATTAGCGATTACTGTACATTTGTCTAGAACCCTGGCTACATCCCAAATGCTACACAATCACATTTGATTTCTTCTGTGAGTACAGATCCGTTCTGGTAAATGTCACACTGTGACAGGCACAAAGCCTGGTGACCACAATCATACCCTGAGGGACCCCAGTACTGTCACTTCCTCTCAAGTGTGCGCACGTTGTAGCAGTTGATAACAAACAGAGAGATGGTCTGATTTAAGTGCCTTTATGCCTTTTACTGAATGCTATTTTTTGCAAAGAGCACATTTCCAATGCAAAAAAAATAGTGATAGATTATTGGAACATTTATAAAGAGCTGACCACATATTGGAAAAGGGATTTAGTTTAGTTTGTCTACCTACTGTAAATGGAACATTGTAAAATCAGGCACAGTATATATTAGTGATATATGAAAAGGCTGCAGATGTGTTAAATTGACATGTAATTTCCACAGAAGAGGGGAAAAAAAATTAAAATATGATGGCTGTTGATAGAAAGTGACTCCAAGCTCTAGACGCTTTGATCAATCAATCAATCAAAGTTTTCTTATATAGCCCTCAATCACAAATGTCTCAGGGCTGCACAAACCTCAATGACATCCTTGCTTACAAAAATTCTTCTCCCATGGAATTATTTCTGTCAAATAAACTTAAATGATGTCCAACCATCCATACTGCCTAATGATTAGTGTTGTGGGTGAACAGGATCCTATCCCTGCTAACTTTGGGAAGAAGTGAGGTACACTCTGGACTGGTTGCCTGCCAATCACAGGACACATATTTTGTAGACTACTCGGGCCGTACTTATCAAGCTTCTTAGAATTACTCCTAAGAAGTCTGCTAAGAGTTGACTTAAGAGTAAATAAATTCTTCGCTGAAAGCTGCACTTAAAAGTTAGTTATCAAGCGTCTTACTCACACTTTCAGCGAAGTGTAGGACTGAATCTTGAGTGTCACACTCAGAGCTGAATTACGACATTACTATGTGCCGTAAACGGAATTTTAGGTGACGTCATTTCTGTGTCCATAGAAATGACCAATCCCGGAAGGGAATCCGTTGTCTAAGAATAAAGAAATATCTTGGAAATATTTAAGTGGACAATGGGAGTGTATATTTTGACAATAAACTACAAAATAATACAAAACAAACTAGTCCCCGTCGGCACTCACGCTACCCCTCCCTCTCTTCTATCGCCCACACACTCACTGACGTCACTCACCTCCCGGCCACACACATACGCTACTGTCATAACATTTTCTTTCCAATTCATTAATTAGGCAACTAATTTGAAACTGGTGTGGGTGGCTCTATATATACTAGCCCACTGCAGACACATGCAGAAATCAACAAGGAATCGAAAAGTATTAAATCTGTGACAAAAATAATATCCGCTCTGTCTAAACGATACAGTTTGATCAGCTGCTCGTCATCAAAAAAACAACAACATTGTTCCGTTCCCTGAACGTTCGCGCACGTCTCTCTCGCCTCAGTGCCATCCCCTGCTGGCAACTCCTAACCACTTAAGACACCTCTGAAGGTCTCTTAAATATCGTGGAGAGTAGGAGTGATTCTTAGACTTAAGAACGTTGATAAAAAGCTTTTATTCTTAAGTTTGAGAGTAGGACTAAATTTCGCAAATTCTCAGGACTTAAGTGTAAAATGGCACTCTAAGAAGCTTGATAAGTACGGCCCCAGGTTCTCAAACTTTTTTACAAGTTGCTACCTCAGGAAACACTCAGCACTCCAAGTACCACCATAATAATGACCAACATTAAACAACACTAGCACAGTAGGCCTAATTATTCATTAAAAACAAGGCAGATGTTTATTTAACAATTTTGGGCCATTGTAACATTACAGTTTCAACAGCAACACTGTTTGAATATAGGAAAATAAAACTGTACTTTAATCAAGTTATTCTTTGGCGTACCACTAGATAGAGCCTGTCTACCATTAGTGGTAGGCGGACCAGTTTGAAAATCAACACTGTAGACAAACAAGCGTTCACACTCATATTCACAACCATTGAAAATTTAGAGCCTTGTGTTTTAGAGATGTGGGAGGAAACCAGAATACCGTGAGAGAATAGGTAAGCACAACTAAAAGTTAAAGTTAAAGTACCCATGATTGTGACACACACACTAGGTGTGGCAAAATTATTCTCTGCATTTGACCCATCACCCTTGATCACCCCCTGGGAAGTGAGGGGAGCAGTGAGCAGAAGCGGTGGCCGCGCCCTGGAGTAATTTTTGGTGATTTAACCCCCAATTCCATCCCTTGATGCTGAGTGCCAAGCAGGGAGGTAACGGGTCCCATTTTTATAGTCTTTGGTATGACTCGGCCGGGGTTTGAACTCACGACCTACCAATCTCAGGGCGGACACTCTAACCACTAGGCTGCAAACACTATCACTTTTATTGCAGTAACTTTGCGTAAGACTGATGAATTAAAGCAGATTTGTGATAGAAAAAATTAGAATAAATTATGCAAGAAAACAATCAATACTTTATTGATCAATCCCCGGCAATCACAATTATGACTCAATTGTGCTCCAATTGTTATTGACGGCTTTGAATGGTTCCTGCTGCCACTTATTTGCCTTGATTATCCATCCAGCCATCCATTTACTACCGCTTGTGCCTTTCTGGGTTGCGGGGGGTAACTCAAACCTATATCCCAGCTGCATTTAGGCGGAAGTCGGGGTACACCTTGGACAAGTCGCCACCTCATTGCAGGGCCAACACAGATAGACAGACAACATTCACACTCACATTCACACACTAGGGCCAATTAAGTGTTGCCAATCAACCTATCCCTAGGTGCATATCTTTGGAGGTGGGAGGAATCCAGAGTACCCGCACTAACCCGTTCACCATGCTTTGTCCAATTTCTCTAACTTCCTCGCACATTTTGGACGATCGTCATTTGTGTCAATCAAATTTGTCTCTGAGCTGCCCTCCAACTAGGGTTGGGTATCGTGCAACAGGCATCTATGGGAAATGGGTTTTACAATCTGATTCTTCTGGAACCGTCCAAATTTTGAAATGCCACTCCTATTTTCAATGCTCAGTCGGCCAACCAGAAGGATTAGCTGTTACACCGTGTGGAACAGCTCCTCGAAACCAGTTATCTTCCATTTTTCGGCAAATAAACTATGGTTATGATTATAGTTATGGTTTAAGTTTATTTAAATGAACATTTAGCGTCTAACAATCTCTGTGAACCTTTTCAATCCGGTTTCAGGGCAAATCACTCTACGGAGACAGCCCTCGCAAAAATGACTAATGATCTATTGCTAACTATGGATTCTGATGCGTCATCTATGTTGCTGCTTCTTCTGCCGCTTTCGATACTGTTGATCATAATATTTTATTAAAGCATATCAAAACACGTATTGGTATGTCAGACTTAGCCTTGTCTTGGTTTAACTCTTATCTTACTGACAGGATGCAGTGTGTCTCCCATAACAATGTGACCTCGGACTATGTTAAGGTAACGTGCGGAGTTCCCCAGGGTTTGGTTCTTGGCCCTGCACTCTTTAGTATTTACATGCTGCCGCTAGGTGACATCATACGCAAATACGGTGTTAGCTTTCACTGTTATGCTGATGACACCCAACTCTACATGCCCCTAAAGCTGACCAACTCGCCGGATTGTAGTCAGCTGGAGGCGTGTCTTAATGAAATTAAACAATGGATGTCCGCTAACTTTTTGCAACTCAACGCTAAGAAAACGGAAATGCTGATTATCGGTCCTGCTCAACACCGACATCTATTTAATAATACCACCTTAACATTTGACAACCAAACAATTACACAAGGCGACTCGGTAAAGAATCTGGGTATTATCTTCGACCCAACTCTCTCGTTTGAGTCACACATTAAGAGTGTTACTAAAACGGCCTTCTTTCATATCCGTAATATTGCTATAATTCGTTCCATTTTGTCGCTGAGATCATTATTCATGCGTTCGTTACATCTCGTCTCGATTACTGTAACATATTATTTTCGGGTCTCCCTATGTCTAGCATTAAAAGATTACAGTTGGTACAAAATGCGGCTGCTAGACTTTTGACAAGAACAAGAAAGTTAGATCATATTACGCCTATACTCAGGGGCGGATTAAGAAATTTTGGCCCCCTGGGCCTGACATGGTCTTGGCCCCTCAACCCCCCGCGCGTGTGGGCGCACACACACGCACGCACTATGCAAGAAATACTGTATACTGTGAACAGACATGCACACTGTACTGTACAGAAGAGTGCACATACTGCACACACACTATTAGGTATACCACACAGACACTGACAAGCACAGGTTTCACACAGACACAGGGGGAGGGGATAAATGGCCTAAAAATAAACATTTTTGAAAATGATTACGCCCAAATCTTTTGATGGCCCCTTCACGATAGTGGGGAAGTTGAAAAGTTCCTTGTGGATGAAAGTCTGCACAAGAATGCAAAGCTGCAGAGAATGAAGCTTGAGGTTCAGTTTGCCAGAGAAAGCACCAAGCTTCTGCCTAAAGTCAATCCTATCTTCACAATCCAGGTGACACTTCCCAGAAATGGCAAAAGTGCAATTCTCCAAGTCATAATGGATACTTACAATTTTATGGTGGTGGTAAGTATTCATGAAAACAGGTAGCCTAACATTAGTGAATGGGTGAATTCTGGAAATAACCTAAAAATCTTACACAGTGCACCTTTAAGCAAGGGGTTTCTTTCGTGCTTTCAATTTTGCAAAATCATCCACCACATCATTGAAGTCCAACTCTCTTGTCAGCTCACTCTCAATTGCCATTAGAGATAACGCATTTAATCTTTTCTGAGTCATTCTTGTGCGCAGCTCATTTTTTACTCTTGACAAAAGAGAGAATGAGCGTTCTCCCTCACAGTTACTGACCGGTAGAGTGAGAAAAATCTGTAGCGCAATGTATGTATTAGGAAACGTAGGCTGTAGTCCAAAATGTATTATTGTTTTGAGCAGTCCTGAAGGGGTCCTCTCCTCATCAGTGTTGTTGAGCTGTATAAAAGATTTGAACTGTATAAGCTCCTGTCCAAGACTTTCATTGAGGTCAGATGGGTATGATTCAGTGAGAATCTTGGCCTTGTGAAGGACTGAAGCATTGGACTCTGTATCCAAAGAGAAAAGGACACTGAACAAATTGTTCAGATGTTTGTAGGCCTCCAGACGGTGATTAAGGCTTGAACTCAGTTGATCAATAGAGGCAATAAATGTCTCTATTTGAAACAGTTGCCTTCCCTCAAGCACAACATCTGGGGATGCTGATTCATCAGCAAACTTTTTACGTTTCCTCGTCCGTTCAGCCCTGTAAGATGGGGTGCCACCCAACATGTTTAAGGCTTTCTGCTCAAAATGATCAAATAGATCTCTTTGGGAGAGAACAAAGGTGCGCAGAGATTCCAGCAATCTAACTGCTGTACCAAGGTCCATGTCTGCTTTTTGAAGTTGCAGACTTGTGGCCTGAAATCTGGACAGAACAGTGTCCCAAAAGCCTGCCATGAAGGCCATCTCAAGTGAATCCAGCTTCCGCACTAGACTGTCAGCTTCAGTTCGTGTGTCTCGTTTCTCTGTGTCATCAGTGGAAATAACCTGTAGTGCTGCTTTTATTTTACTGTAGTTCTGCCACAGTGCTTTGGTAGATTCTGCACGGCAACTCCAACGCGTGTTGGATAAAGCTTTAAGTGTGAGATCTATGTTGGAATTGCCAAATACCCTGTCCCATCGGTGTGTGGATGCAGTTGTGAAGTTGTAAATAGACTGAATCAAGTCAAAATACTTAGAGACTTCATTTCCACATCTGTCAATGCTGTTGACTCCCACCAAATTCAAAGAGTGAGCTGCACATGGAATATAGTGTATTAATGGGTTGCTTTTCTTTAAGTGAGCCTGCAACCCATTATACCTCCCTGACATGTTGCTGGCATTATCATAAGCCTGCCCCCTGCAATTTGACAGCTCTAACCCTAGATTTTCCAACACAGACATGACACAGTTAGCCAAACTTTCACCTGTATGGCTAGTAATGGGCACCCACAAAGCGTTCAACAACACTGCCCTCTTTGCTAACAAAACGGAATATGAATGTCAATTGGTCCACATGAGATAAATCTGGGGTTGAATCCACAATGATAGAGTAGTATTTGCTTGCTTGCAGTTCATCTGCTATAGCCTGTTTGGTTTTTGCACCCATCAATTCAATGAATTCCTCACAAATGGTGGAGGACAGATATGAGGTATTACCTCGACCCATCTGCCCAAACTTTCTGATGTGATCCTTTAGAAAGGGATCAAATTCAGCCAGGACCTCCAGAATACCAAGGTAGTTCCCATTGAGAGGAGACCCTAACGATTCATTTTTACCCCTAAATGCAAGGCCCCTTTCTGCAAGGAATTTAATGACTGCAACAACTCTTTGTAACACCTGCCTCCAATAGCTGCTCTCTGCCTGAAACTGTTTGAACAGGTCTGCATCAACTGTGGCACCTTTGGCGCGGTTCAAGACTGCTTGCATGCAGGTTATGTGCTCAGCACTTCGCTCATGTTCACCAAATCTTTCTGAGTGTTTCCAATCACAATAGCCTGTCACAAAAGAATGCGTTTTTGGGGAAAACAGTTTGCATGCAAAGCAGTAAACATTACCAGTAGAGGGAGAGTACATCAGCCACTCTCTTTGTACTCGTTGTCCATTGGGCAAGTGTGAAGTAAAATGTTCATTGTTTAGGCATCGGGTTTTGCCTCCTAGCCCACTGTTCCTCACAGAAGCTGGATAATGGCTGTGACGGTTGTGAAATGATTTTGCACCTCTTTGAATAAGAACTTCCTTCATTGACTCAGTGAGGGTCTCAGCCCATTTAGCGGGATCACTAGGTAGAGTTGTCACTGTAGATGGTGTTGAAGAAAGATTCAGCTCATTTTCTATGCTGTCCAGAGGTGCAGTGACCTCACATTCATCCGAGCAACTGGCTACTGCTGAATTGGTTGAATCATAAGCATCAGAAGCATTTGGTTCAGTGTCTACACTTGTAGTGGTCTCAGGATCTTGGGAGCTACATGCTAGCTCAGGTGCATTGCTAACCTTAGCTGAATTTGCAGTAGCATTTATAGAATTGCTTTCAGCAGATGTCTTTGTACTGAAGAAGCTGGAGATATTTGGAACACTCTCAAGTAAAACTGATTCCTTTTTTTTCTTTTCTTGCTGAATTTTTTTTCTAGCTCCTCCACTTAAACGTTTATGATCCATATTTCCCTTCTTTCTTTGCACATTGGCTCTTTGCCTATCACAACAGATAAACCAACTATGTGTGTGTGTGTGTGTGTGTGTGTGTGTGTGTGTGTGTGTGTGTGTGTGTGTGAGTTTGTTTGTGTGTTTATGATCGGTGCTGCTTCCTTCAAGTGTGTGAGGTGATTTAGAAAACTAGCAACCCAGCATCAACACTCCAAAGCAGAGAATAACAGCTTACTAGCATAGACAATTGAGAGCAGAGAATCAACTGATTCGTCTGATAGACAGCAGGAGAGCAGAGTGGTCAGTGATGATCGAATCAAGAAAATGTCTAAATGGCAAGGGAACAGACTGATTTGTACTGAGGAGAAAGAGAGAGAGAGCCAATTACAGTGAAATATATTCCAAAAGAGCCAAGTGACTAGCTGAAGGCAGGGACAAATGCCTTGGAGTGACCAACAAGAGTGCAAAGTACCAAATGGCAAAATGTGGAAAGACCAACAGGCAGATCTGCTTTTACCTCTTATCTTCACAACCAAAAAGTTGCTAAATGATGTTTTCAGTCGCTAGCCAGGTATGGCCAAAAGACGCGAAATCTAGCGGCAAAGTCGGTCAATCACACTGACAGTGAAACAAATATTTTGAAAAGATAATAATTGTACACCTTTGTGCACTTTAGTCTTCTATCTAAGTATTTTCACAAAGGACACCAAGGCAGCTTGCTAGCTATGATGGGAGCAACAATGTCTGATAGACAGCAGGAGAGCAGAGTGGTCAGTGATGATCCAATCAAGAAAATGTCTAAATGGCAAGGGAACAGACTGATTTGTACTGAGGAGAAAGAGAGAGCCAAGTACAGTTAAATATATTCCAGAGCCAAGTGACTAACTGAAGGCAAAGACAACAGCCAGATACCTTAGCAGAGACCAACAAGAATTCAAAGTACCTAATAGCAAGATGGCGAGACCAACACAATAAATTGTATTAGGATTTAATTTATTAACGTTAATCTTAACAGCCAAAAAGTTGCTGAATAATGTTTGTAGTCGCTAGCCAGGTATGCCCAAAACAAGAGTCGCTAAACCTAGCAGCAAAGTTGCTTAATTGCAACACACTCTAGGATTCAGGGGAATTAAGGATAATAAAGATATTAATTGTACAACTTTTTGTACTTTTTTTCTAGTTTTTTGAGTCGCCAGCCATGTATGGCCAAAAGTCGCTAATTGAATGCCAACGTTGCTTAATCGCCAACACACTGGGACTCACTGAAGGACTGACTGAATAAAAAAGATAATTAAGATAATTGTGTACTTTTCTCTTCTGATATTTTCTCTAAGGACCCCAAGCTATCTGCAAGCAGCAATAATGTCTGACAGACAGGAGAGCAGAGTGGTCAGTGATGAATGGCAAGGGAACAGGCTGATTTGTACTGAGGAGAAAGAGAGAGAGAGAGCCAATTACAGTGAAATATATTCCAAAAGAGCCAAGTGACTAGCTGAAGGCAGGGACAAATGCCTTGGAGTGACCAAGAAGAGTGCAAAGTACCAAATGGCAAAATGTGGGAAGACCAACAGGAAGATCTGCTTTTACCACTTATCTTCACAACCAAAAAGTCGCTAAATGATGTTTTTAGTCGCTAGCCAGGTATGGCCAAAAGACGCGAAATCTAGCGGCAAAGTCGGTCAATCACACAGTGAAACAAATAATTTTAAAAAGATAGTAATCGTACAATGTCTTGTACTTTTGTCTTCTTTCTTAATATTTCTCAAAGGACACCAAAATGTCGCTATCTGCAGGCAGCTTGCTAGCTATGATGGCAGCAACAATGTACCTTAGAGTGACTGACCAACAAGAGCTCAAAGTACCTAATGGCAAAATGTGGAGAGACAGACACAATAAATTGCATTAAGATGAAGAGAACTGTTGCTATTATTAATCTTAACATCAACCAGAAAGTCGCTAAATGTCACCAGCCAGGTATGGCCAAAAGTCGCTTAATTGGCCACACACAGTAACAGAGAAACTAACAAAAAAAAGATCATAAAGATAATAGTTGTACAACTGTGTGTACTTTTGTCTTCTTTCTAAATATTTTCCCAAAGGACACCAAAATGTTGCTATCTGCAGGCGGGAGCGTGCCTATGTTCCCCGGGTCCTATGTTCCCCGGGTCCTATGTTCCCCGGTTGTTCCTGGGTCTTTGTATGCGACCGGGGAACTTAGGACCCTTTTTCTAAAAAAGGGTCCTATGTTCCCTGCATTGTATCTGGCGAAATTGCGAAATTGTGCCCTGACCAAAACCATCCCTAAACCTAACCTGTCACAGGGCGTTGTGGAGCACTTTTTTTTGGCGAAATTGTGCCCTGACCAAAACTATCCCTAAACCTAACCTGTCACAGGGCGTTGTGGAGCACTTTTTTGGCGAAATTGTGCCCTGACCAAAACCATCCCTAAACCTAACCTGTCACAGGGCGTGCGGCAGCAGATAGAGCAACTCAAACGCGAACTTCCTTCCTTCGACAACTTAAACGCGTCTCTGTCATGCGTGTCTGCGTGCGTCTTACTTAGTCGCGCATTGGAAGCAGCGGGGAACATAGAACCCTTTTCTGGAAAAAGTGTTGTACGTTCCCCGCAGCGGGGAACATAGAACCCTTTTTTTTAAAAAGGGTCCTTAGTTCCCCGGTAGAGGGGAACATAGGACCCGGGTAACATAGGGACGGGGAACATAGGGATGACCCGCTGCAGGCAGCTTGCTAGCTATGATGGCAGCAACGATGTCTGCCAGACAGGAGAGAGTGGTCAGTGACGATCGAATCGAGAAAATGACAAAATGGGTCAAAGACCAAAAAGTTATTAACTGACAGCAGTGACAAATGTCAGACTGTAAACTTTCTCGAAAGAAAAGGACAAAATGGGAAGATGCTGATAATAACAGCAAAATGGAAAATATAAGAATTTCCAAGTAATGCTCAACTCAAGTGTGTGTGTGTGTGTGTGTGCGCGCGTTAAACTTCTTGTTGAATGATTTCAAATTATCTCTGAGTCTGAACTGAGGGAAAGGAAACCAAATTTTGAGCAGTCTCTCACGAGTTCAAAATACCAAATGAGGAGATTCTAAAAGAACAGACCGGTTTATGAAAGACTTGATGGGGGAGGGGCACAGCTAAGAATACTTGAGTGAGATTCTGTGATCCAAATTCGAGATAGAGCTTTTTGATAATGATAATTTGTCAGAGTAAGGTTGTGTAATCAAAATTTGAGAATGAGCTTTGTCAATCAATCAAGAATATTTGCATTAAGTTCTGTGATCAAAATTCAGAAACAACCTTTAATAATTGATAAAGAATATGTGAGTGAGGTTGTGTGATGCATCCAATTTGAGAATTAGCTTTGATAATAATGATTGAGAGCCTCTGGCCCTCTGTGGATCATGGCCGCGGGGCCAATTTTGCCTGGCCCCTTGGGGCCTCTGTGGGTCGTGGCCGTGGGGCCAAGTTGGCCTGGCCCCTTGGGGCCTCTGACCCTCTATGGATCGGGGCCAAGTTGGCCTGACCCCTCGGGGCCTCTGGCCCTCTATGGATCATGGCCGCGGGGCCAAGTTGGCCTGACCCCTTAGGACCTCAGGCCCTCTGTGGGTCGCGGCCGCGGGCCAAGTTGACCTGGCCCCTTGGGGCCTCTTACCCTCTATGGATCGTGGCCGCGGGGCCAAGTTGACCTGGCCCCTTGGGGCCTCTGGCCTTCTGTGGCTCGCGGCCGCGGGGCCAAGTTGGCCTGGCCCTTTGGGGCCTCTGGCCTTCTGTGGGTCGTGGCCGCGGGGCCAAGTTGGCCTGGCCCCTTGGGGCCTCTGACCGTCTATGGATCGTGGCCGCGGGCCCAAGTTGACCTGGCCCCCTGGGGCCTCTGACCCTCTATGGATCGTGGCCGCGGGGCCAAGTTGGCCTGGCCCCTTGGGGCCTCTGACCGTCTATGGATCATGGCCGCGGGGCCATGTTGGCCTGGCCCCTTGGGGCCTCTGGCCCTCTGTGGGTCGCGGCCGCGGGGCCAAGTTGACCTGGCCCCTTGGGGCCTCTTACCCTCTATGGATCATGGCCGCGGGGCCAAGTTGGCCTGGCCCCTTGGGGCTTAAGATTATTATTTTTGCAAAAGTAGTTTTGCTTGGGTCGCGGCCGCGGGGCCAAGTTGGCCTGGCCCCTTGGGGCCTCTGGCCCCCTGGGCCTGGGCCCGGTAGGCCCGGTCATTAATCCACCTATGCCTATACTGGCTCACTTGCACTGGCTTCCTGTGCACCTAAGATGTGACTTTAAAGTTTTACTACTTACGTATAAAATACTACACGGTCTAGCTCCTGCCTATCTTGCCGATCGTATTGTACCATATGTCCCGGCAAGAAATCTGCGTTCAAAGAACTCCGGCTCATTAGTGATTCCCAGAGCCCAAAAAAAGTCTGCGGGCTATAGAGCGTTTTCTGTTCGGGCTCCAATACTATGGAATGCCCTCCCGGTAAAAGTTAGAGATGCTACCTCAGTAGAAGCATTTAAGTCCCATCTTAAAACTCATTTGTATACTCTAGCCTTTAAATAGACTCCCTTTTTAGACCAGTTGATCTGCCGTTTCTTTTTTCTTTTCTCATCTGCTCCCCTCTCCCTTATGGAGGGGGAGTTGCACAGGTCCGGTGGCCACAGATGAAGTGCTGGTTGTCCAGAGTCGGGACCCGGGGTGGACCACTAGCCTGTGCATCAGTTGGGGACATCTCTACGCTGCTGACCCGTCTCCGCTCGGGATGGTTTCCTGCTGGCCCCACTATGGACTGGACTTTCGCTGATGTGTTGGATCCACTGTGGACTGGACTTTCACAATATTATGTCAGACCCACTCGACATCCATTGCTTTCGGTCTCCCCTAGAGGGGGAGGGGGGTTACCCACATATGCGGTCCTCTCCAAGGTTTCTCATAGTCATTCACATTGACGTGCCACTGGGGTGAGTTTTTCCTTGCCCGTATGTGGGCTCTGTACCGAGGTTGTCGTTGTGGCTTGTGCAGCCCTTTGAGACACTTGTGATTTAGGGCTATATAAATAAACATTGATTGATTGATTGATTTCGCACATGCAGTCCGAAAAGTAGTAAGGAACAAAGCTTATTGGATACTACTCAGTGGCCTTGTGGTTAGAGTGTCCGCCCTGAGACTGGAAGGTTGTGAGTTCATACCAAAGACTATGTTTGGCACTCAGCATCAAGGGTTGGAATTGGGGGTTAAATCACCAAAATGATTCCCGAGCCCGGCCACCGCTGCTCCCCTCACCTCCCAGGAGGTGAACATGGGGATGGGTCGAATGCAGACGATAATTTTACCACACCTAGTGTGTGTGTGACTAATGTTGGGACTTTAACTATCCCTTTTTCTATTTTATAGCAATTAATAACACATTTTTTTCACTTATTTTTCTCATTTTATAACACAACTTAAATCAATTAATAATGAATACAAATGTTCTAAAAAATAAATAGATGTTATGATTCACATAATAAAATGAATAAGATGATCTCATTACCAATAAGGATTATTCTTCCTTGTACTTTATAAACACTTAATTTTGAACGGTTTCTTTGGCCCCCGTTTACACTAAGGTTATCCAGGGTAAATCCCACCTAATCTTATCCGTGTCCACACACAACAATGTTTATGACCCCCTCCGTCCTCCGCCCAAGCATTTTAGCTCGTACGCCAAGTCACCGCATACATTTCCAATAAGGATTATTGTTTCTTGTACTTTATAAACACTTAGTTTTGAACCGTTTCTTAAACTTGATCATATTAGTACATTGTTTGACATATTTTTTTAACCCTGTAACACCCCTTGTTGTAAAAGTACGTTACCTTTAACCATCCTAAAAAACAATCTGTTGTATTTTTAATTTTTTTACCACATTTACATAGTCATTAGGTCCTATTGTTCAGTCTCACAAGGCTATTGGATTGTACATTTGTTTATAAGTCACGCCTTCTGGCCATGAACTCACACAACCTCTCAAGGTTTCCTTCGAACAACATCTATTTGTTTCATTGGACTGGATTCATCAGATTCAAGTAAGTAAAATGTCTTTTATATTTTTTTTGGTTGTTATTACAATGTCTACAGCATGTACACATGTAGTTATTGTGGAACAGATGCATCAAATGTCATTTAGAGCTTGTTATATAATTGTTGCAATTATACAACACTGGGTGAATGTGGTAGTCAAAATGCTGGCTTGTTGCAGTGGGCTCAAACAGGTTGTATTCCCTTCACTACATCACTGCCTGAAGTATTTTCTCTATACATGGATAGTATACATTCTACCCTTGTGTTGTGTTCTGGTGACTGATTTAAAAGTTTTATCTCTAAAAAATTTAGTTAATTGATCAGCCTGACCTAAAATTCCATGACTTTGTCACCAAAGAGGATGTCAACAGACAAATTCAGTTCTGGGGAAAGGAATGTTCCTGAATGCGTGGATGTAATGCATGTTTTCCTTTTAGTATGATAATTAGAGCCATTAATCCATTTACATTTAAATTGATGGAATTTGGACACTTTTGTCCAAAGCGACTTACCAGGCAGACACTATTGTCTACCCTGAGCACTTGGTCCACCACCTGTTGCTGATGTGATGCCACACAAGATTCCAATCCCTGTTGACGTCATTACATTTTGTAAACAACATGACGGTATCTGAGACGGAAAAGAAAGACAAACTATGGAAACTCAGACTCTGGCTTGATTCATTCAGAGAGAAATGCCTGCAGGTGGTACCAGAAGAGCACAACTCTGTGGATGAGATGATGAGGCTGCAGACACTGCAATACAGGATACACCAACACACAATGCAGAAAGTGTGATGTCCGCCTTTGTTTTACAGACGACAGGGACTGTTTTTAGGACTTTCACCACCAATGAAAGTCTTCATGACCAATGTCATGAAAAGTAAAAAAGAGGGGGGAAAGGCGTTTTTTAAGAGTTTTATCTTGTTTCATATTTTTTATATTTGTAATAGATGACTTCATAAAAATATAACTAATGTGTGATTATTATTAATGGTATATACCGTTATGGGGATAAGTAAGCTATCAACCCTGCAAATGAACCCTTCTATGTTCAGACAACATGAGTACAAATAAAGAAATTCTTCTCCCATCAAAGCCCAATGTTGCAATATTACAAAATTTCTCTAAAAACATACATAAACTTTTTTGTTTTTTTTAACTCTTCAATTTCTGCATCAAATGCCTCCTACAACAACATCTTAAAGGTCAAATATTTTTTATTTTAGGTTTTTCTATATTTGAGTCTTACATTCCATGATTTAATTCCACATACTGATATGTGGAACAAATGTTGTTTGTGCACACAAATCTTTTAAGTTAGATTGTTCTATAAATAAACATTGATTGATTGATTGTTCTCCAGGGTTGTGCTTTTCCTTTTTTATTTATTTTGTTATTTTTTATTTTTACACTCATTTTCACTCATTCACACACAAGGGTTGTTTTCTTTTGTTATGAATATTGTTGTTCCCACAATATATATCAATACAGTCTGCAAAGGATACAGTCCGTGAAGCCCACAGGATTGTGTGTGCTGCTGGTCCACTAATAGTACTAACCTTTAACAATTAATTGTACTCATTTTCATTGATTGCTAGTTTCTTTGTACAAACCCCGTTTCCATATGAGTTGGGAAATTGTGTTAGATGTAAATATAAACGGAATACAATGATTTGCAAATCCTTTTCAACCCATATTCAATTTAATGCACTACAAAGACAAGATATTTGATGTTCAAACTCATAAACTTTATTTTTTTTTGCAAATAATAATTAACTTAGAATTTCATGGCTGCAACATGTGCCAAAGTAGTTGGGAAAGGGCATGTTCACCACTGTGTTACATGGCCTTTCCTTTTAACAACACTCAGTAAACGTTTGGGAACTGAGGAAACACATTTTTTAAGCTTCTCAGGTGGAATTATTTCCCATTCTTGCTTGATGTACAGCTTAAGTTGTTCAACAGTCCGGGGGTCTCCGTCGCGGTATTTTAGGCTTCATAATGTGCCACACATTTTCAATGGGAGACAGGTCTGGACTACAGGCAGGCCAGTCTAGTACCCGCACTCTTTTACTATGAAGCCACGTTGATGTAACACGTGGCTTGGCATTGTCTTGCTGAAATAAGCAGGGGCGTCCATGGTAACGTTGCTTGGATGGCAACATATGTTGCTCCAAAACCTGTATGTACCTTTCAGCATTAATGGCACCTTCACAGATGTGTAAGTTACCCATGTCTTGGGCACATACACCCCCATACCATCACAGATTCTGGCTTTTCAATTTTGCACCTATAACAATACGGACGGTTCTTTTCCTCTTTGGTCCGGAGGACACGACGTCCAGTTTCCAAAAACATTTTGAAATGTGGACTCGTCAGACCACAGAACACTTTTCCACTTTGTATCAGTCCATCTTAGATGAGCTCAGGCCCAGCAAAGCCGACGGCGTTTCTGGGTGTTGTTGATAAACGGTTTTCGCCTTGCATAGGAGAGTTTTAACTAGCACTTACAGATGTAGCGACCAACTGTACTTACTGACAGTGGGTTTCTGAAGTGTTCCTGAGCACATGTGCTGATATCCTTTACACACTGACGTCGCTTGTTGATGCAGTACAGCCTGAGGGATCAAAGGTCACGGGCTTAGCTGCTTACGTGCAGTGATTTCTCCAGATTCTCTGAACCCTTTGATGATATTACGGACCGTAGATGGTGAAATCCCTAAATTTCTTGCAGTAGCTGGTTGAGAAAGGTTTTTCTTAAACTGTTCAACAATTTGCTCACGCATTTGTTGACAAAGTGGTGACCCTCGCCCCATCCTTGTTTGTGAATGACTGAGCATTTCATGGAATCTACTTTTATACCCAATCATGGCACCCACCTGTTCCCAATTTGCCTGTTCACCTGTGGGATGTTCCAAATAAGTGTTTGATGAGCATTCCTCAACTTTATCAGTATTTATTGCCACCTTTCCCAACTTCTTTGTCACGTGTTGCTGGCATCAAATTCTAAAGTTAATGATTATTTGCCAAAAAAAAAACGTTTATCAGTTTGAACATCAAATATGTTGTCTTAGTAGCATATTCAACTGAATATGGGTTGAAAATGATTTGCAAATCATTGTATTCCGTTTATATTTACATCTAACACAATTTCCCAACTCATATGGAAACGGGTTTGTTACTGTTTTTATTTTTATTTTAGTTTCTTTTTTGTTCAAGAAAATCTTTTTTTTGTTCGGTTTTTTCCCTCCTTTTTTTGTGGGTAGCCGACCCCCACAAATAAAGTACTTTATTTATGGATGTTTTTGTTTATTGACCAAACCGTATATAATATGAGCCGACAGAGGGCAGTAGTACACCGTTGTGATATCTGCTCTGAAGTCCATGAAGAAGAATAAGGGACGCTCGAGGGCAGCGACTTCTTCGTGTGTTTATCGCCTAACAAAACGAGGTAAGATTCTCTTGCTAAGTTATCTCAACAAGCATTTTAGCTCGTACTCCAAGTTACCGCATACATTTTGAAATACCTTGGATAAACTGTCTCAAAGTTACAATGTCGCCAGTTAAGTGTTTTGTTTTTTTCCCAAACTGGACAGCTAATAGTAGCTAGCTGCTACTAGCCTAGCTTGTCAATGTTGCTAGCTTTGAGCAAACAGCTTTATTTTAATCGGACAATTATCGTCTTGTCAACACAAGGCAACGTATCGGTAGCATGTAACTATTTTGATGATGATCGTCCCGACTGACATTTTCGAATTGCAGTGTTTTATTTTACTCGCTGGTAGTGATTGGCACCGCACGTTGCCTCTTACATGAATGTTCGTCATCTAGCACTTTAGCCGCTGTCAAACGTGTGGCGCCGCCCATAATTGGCGTCTATTACTTGCTGGGGAAGTCGCTCCTAGTCTGAGGGATGACGTTTGAGGTGTCACTCTGTGACTGTCACAATTGACAATCGTGCTTTTACTTTTGAATAAATGCTAACTTTGTTCGTCGTAGCCTAGCCCAGCTGTCACCAGCGTGTCATTGCGTCATCGGCCCCGCGCTTGCACAACACCTTCCATCCGTCACACCTGAGCTCCTTGTTGATGCGTGTACCTCCTTTGTAATTACGTTTGAGTCCTTTTGTCTACAGTCGACACCTAATGAGTCACAGACGTCGGGGATTGCTAGTGAACGTTTAAGCTTGTCGGAGAGTTGCCTACTTCCTAAACAAAACCTGTCTCGACTCATGTTACATTGATCTGTTTTCCCTAATCACAGGAAGGAGCTTTACAGAAATGGACACCAAATCAGGTAGAAAAAAAACTATTTTGCCATTTGATGTCCTGTCATGTTTTACAAGGGTAGTTTATTGGTGTTGTTTTATTTGTAATGTATGTGTGATCCAGCTGTTTGTTTTAATTGATTGATTGATTGAGACTTTTATTAGTAGATTGCACAGAACAGTACATATTCCGTACAATTGACCACTAAATGGTAACACCCGAATAGGTTTCAACTTATTTAAGTCGGGGTCCACGTTAATCAATTCATGGTATAAATATATACTATCAGCATAATACAGTCATCACACAAGTTAATCATCAGAGTATATACATTGAATTATTTACATTATTTACAATCTGGAGGGTGGGATGTGGAGGGGTTTGGGGCGGTGAGGTTAGGTTTGGTTGATATGAGCACTTCAGTCATCAACAATTATATCATTTGAGAAACGGACATTGAAACAGTGTAGGTCTGACTTGGTAGGATATGTACAGCGAGCAGTGAACATAGTGAGCTCATGAAGCATAAGAACAAGTATGTACATTTGATTATTTGCATTTGATTAATTACAATCCGGGGATGTGGTGGAGGGCAGGGTGTTAGTCTAGGGTTGTAGTTGCCTGGAGGTGTTCTTTTAGTGTGGTGTTGAAGGAGGGTAGAGATGCACGTTCTTTTACACCTGTTGGGAGTGCATTCCATATTGATGTGGCATAGGAGAATGAGTTAAGACCTTTGTTAGATCGGAATCTGGGTTTCACATGGTTTGTGGAGCTCCCCCTGGTGTTGTGGTCATGGCGGTCATTTAAGTTATGGAAGTAGTTTGACATGTACTAAGGCAGGGGTCGGCAACCTTTACCACTTAAAGAGCCATTTTGGCAAGTTTCACAAATTAAAGAAAGTAATGGGAGCCACAAAAAAAAATTTTAAATTTAAAATGAAAAACACCGCATACAAAGCTTAACCGCTTTGTGCTATGTTAACTAGAGGTCTCCGACACACGCACCGGCACGCACTTTAATGTGGAAATTTGATGTTAGTGCAGCCCGTGAGTTTTGAATGAATGGCGCTTGATAGCGTCATACTTGGCCAACCCTCTCATTTTTCCCGGGAGACTCCCGAATATCAGAGCGTGATGACACTGCATTTGGCGCCCTCTACAGTCTGCCGTAACAGTGTACCTGTTCGACCACACGTATAATGCAATTTCAGCTTGCTCACGTAAGTGACAGCAAGGCATACTAACTCAGCAGCCACACATCTTACACTGACTGTACCAATACCCAGAATCCCATGCAGCCCTAACTCTTCCGCTCAACCAACGCACGGAGAGGGGGGGGGGGGGGTTGATGTGTGAGGGGATTTGGTGGTAGAGGGGGTGTATAATGTAGACCGGAAGAGTTAGGGCTGCATGGGATTCTGGGTAATGGTTGTGTTGTGTTTAAGTTGTGTTATGGTGGGATGTTCTCCAGAAATGTGTTTTTCATTCTTTTTTGGTGTGGGTTCACAGTGTGGCGCATATTTGTAACGTAACAATGTTAAAGTTGTTTGATACGGCTACCGTCAGTGTAAGCTGTGTGGCTGATGACTAAGTATGCTTTGCTGTCTCCTGTGTGTGCAAGTAGTAACAACATGCAACATGTGGCTGGACTGGCACGCTGTATGTAAATGCTATAGAGGACAATTACTGCAGTGCAATTAGGGCACGCCCTTTATTTAGTAATTAGAGTGTAAATGGGATTATTTTTTCCCTGGGAGTAATCTATGAGGGACACTGAGATCCATAAATCTCCTGGGAAAATCGGGGGGGTCGGCATGTATGTAGCTGAGCCGCATCAGAGTGGTCAAGGAGCCGCATGCGGCTCCGGAGCCGCGGGTTGCCGACCCCTGTACTAAGGTATCAGGGCGGTGTATCGAATTTCATAGCCTAGGCCAGTGGTTCTCAACCTTTTTTCAGTGATGTACCCCCTGTGAAAATGTTTTTAATTCAAGTAACCCCTAATCAGAGCAAAGCATTTTTGGTTGAAAAAAAGAGAAGTAAAATACAGCACTATGTCATCAGTTTCTGATTTATTAAATTGTATAACAGTGCAAAATATTGCTAATTTGTAGTGGTCTTTCTTGAACTATTTGGAAAAAAAGATAAAAATAACTAAAAACGTGTTGGAAAATAAACAAGTGATTCAATTATAAATAAAGATTTCTACACACAGAAGTAATCATCAACTTAAAGTGCCCTCTTTGGGGATTGTAATAGAGATCCATCTGGATTCATGAACTAAACATTTCTTCACAAAAATAGAAATCTTTAACATCAATATTTATGGAACATGTCCACAAAAAATCTAGCTGTCAACACTGAATATTGCATTGTTGCATTGTAATGAATGGAATAGCCTATTTGATTTGATGTTCAGTTTATGAACTTACATTCATATTTTGTTGAAGTATTATTCAATAAATATATTTATAAAGGATTTTTGAATTGTTGCTATTTTTAGAATATTTAAAAAAAATCTCACATACCCCTTGGCATACCTTCAAGTACCCCCAGGGGTACGTGTACCCCCATTTGAAAACCACTGGCCTAGGCTCTTTATAATTTATATAGATAGATAGAAAGATAGATAGTACTTTATTGATTCCTTCAGGAGAGTTTCCTCAGGAAAATAAAAATTCCAGCAGCAGAGTACAGAATTGACGTCGAGTTTAATAAGAAAAAGTAAATAATGGGGGTATAAATGGAAATCAAATAGATAATGTTACAATAAGAATAAAAATATAAAGCAACAATAAGAATAAAAATAACAGTAAAAATAAAAATCTAACAAGAGAAACTAGGCAGTAGTGATTATTTATAATTGGTTGATTTATATAGGCTAGTAAGGTAAAGTTTTGTACCTGACAAGGTAGCTAAAAAACTTGTCAGGTACACAAACTTTACCTTACTAGCCTATATAAATCATCCATCCATTCATTTTCTACCGCTGGACCCGTTCGGGGTCGCAGGGGTGCTGGAGCCTATCTCAGCTGCATTCGGGCGGAAGGCGGGGTACACCCTGGACAAGTCGCCACCTCATCACAGGGCCAACACAGATAGACAGACAACATTCACACACTAGGGCCAATTTAGTGTTGCCAATCAACCTATCCCCAGGTGCAAAATCAACCATTTATAAATACACATCAGTAGCTAAATTAACCTCTTCAACATGACTTCTTCTGCTGGATCTACTCTCTTTTATGCTGCAGCTGTTACATATACTGTAATCTTGTACATGGTAATTGTTATATATTGTGTATATATAACAATAACTGGGGTTGGCGTGGTGCGGTTAGGAGAGTGGCTGTGCCAGCAACCTGAGGGTTCTTGGTTCAATTCCCACCTTCTACCATCCTAGTCACGTCTGTTGTGACCTTGAGCAAGACACTTCACCCTTGATCCTGATGGGTCCTGGTTAGAGCCTTGCATGGCAGCTCAGTGTGTGAATGTGTGTGGGTGAATGTGGAAATAGTGTCAAAGCGCTTTGAGTACCTTTTTAAAGGTAGAAAAGCGCTATAAAAGTATAACCCATTTATATAAAAATATAATATATCAGTATATATCATATACTGTATACATAGTATGTAAATATTACATATATTTTATATTGCTACTATGGTACATTTTTAAGTCTTAACACCATACATCCAGTTTTTTTATCGCTTGTCCCCTAACACATTGTTTTTTTGTTGCAATAGTTTAACTGCTATGCTCATTTTGCAGGTAAAGGGGAGTCGGGGTTGCAAAATCCCGCCGGGCAGATGGACAAACCAAACTTCCAGACTTTGGAAAGGTCAGTCAAGGAAAAACTATATTGATAACGATATTACACTACCCTGAATATGAGATGATCTCACTTTTTAATGAATGTTTTTTGGAAAATTTATTTAAAATCATGTTTTTCCATATCAGTAAAATTAATAACTAGAACATATACCATATTTTAAATGTGCTTGAGCCTTTGACATTTTTTATTGATGATTAATCTATATATCTAGGCCTGGGCCGATAACAGTTTTTGCTGGATGATATATTATCCCACAAATGATTGCCAAAAAACGATGTTATTGTCAGTATTAGATCGTGACCAAATTAAGAACTAATGTAATCATAATATATAATAATAATAATAATAATAATGCAAGTACTGTATTTTTCAGACTATAAGGTGGACTTGAAAATCCTGTAATTTTTTTCAAAAATCAACAGCGTGTACCTTTTTATAACCATGTGCACCAAATGTACGGATTAATTATGGCTGTGCTTACTGACCTTGAAGCAATTTTATTTGGTACATGGTGTAATAAGTGTGACCAGTAGATTGCAGTCACACAAGAGACCGTAGGCATGTATAGAGAGAGTATGGTCAACTCTGTTTCAAAGTTGGCCTCAATATGGCACCATGTAGTCAAGTGAGGAGATTTTAACCAATCAGAGTATAGCCAGAGGATTTCCTGAATGATTGGTCCAAAGCTCCTCACGGCGCAATTTTGAGGCCAACTTTAAAACAGCAATGACCATACTCTCTCCATACACGGCTCTCAGATGTGTGGACTGCAGGTTTGCGCCCCTTGTTCAATAAATGACGCAAGAAAGTGAGAATATAGAACATAACACACAGCACTCAAAAATCTGTCAATGTTTTACAACATCTTCGGTAAACTAAGACGCCGCACCGCCTTAATCTCGTTATATGCAAATATAATGACAATAAAGTCCATTCTATTCTATTCTTCTAAATTGTTGGCGCATTACAGCTGCTGTAGTCAGACGTACTGTGATTCAACATACTAGTATTATGAGCGTATAAGGACCCCAAAATGGCAACTATCAGACATTATCTGGCGTTTTGTTTCAACCTATTATGCAAAACCAACTTTTTTTTTTTAAATCTATTGGTTCCTTCTGTTGTGTATTTGAGCTCCACATAAATTCTGAAAATTTACATCCGCCATTGTAGACTGTGCCTTCTTTTACTTTATCTTCTTGTTTTGTGGGGCATTCATCCTGTGCTATTTTCAATTCTAATACAAAGTACCATACAGTTCTAACTTGTATCTGTCAGTAGACTCGCTATGGAAGCGCTAAAAACTACAAATACGAGAGATGACAGAAGACCCACCCACAAAATGGCGCATACTGAAGAGACGGTCAGAATACGGCTTCAAGATGATCTGTAAAACAATCTATTAGACATTTTGACCAAAGAACCACCATTACATGTTATGTAGACAACAAGAAAGTGTTTTAAATGTAGAAAAAAAAAATCATAATTTCTGCACCTTTTGGATGAAAATAACCCGCTCATCGGTAGTGCACCTTATAATTGTTGTTGTTGCCATTATATCATCATCATTCGTTAGAAGCTGAAATATTCCCACTACTCATTTGGCTTTGTAATTATATTTTTTTCCTCCTAAATTGTGTTACTTAGCGTAACTTCTCACGAGCAAGTCGATGTCTGTAAATCTTGTGTGTGCGTGTTAGTGGTCCTGCTCTCTGCCCACCAAGACAAAGATTGTGGATGACTGAAAAGAGGGCTCACTGCGTTCAGTTAAAGGAACTTCACTTTTTCTTAATTTTTCCTATCATTCACAACCCTAATGAGACAAAACACATTTTTTGTTTGCATTTTAATTTCTAAAAATCTGCTTGTTCTTTATGGCTGACAATGCAGCTAATGTGAACAATCCATTCTGCCGCTAAATCACTTCAAGAATGCGTCCAAAACCAGCCAACAATACTGTTCCGTAACTTGTAAACCAAGCTGTAGCGACATTGTTATTGTAAGAGCCAACACAGGAACTCTTTATTTTTTATTTTTTTGTCTAGCATTGTTAGACATCGTCTTGGGATGGCATGCTCTAAGGCATTAGCCATAAGCTAGCTACGAAAAGAGAATCTAACTTCTGCGTCAGCAGCCAAATCGCTTTTGAGTTTGTAATACTGTATTTTCCGCACTATAAGGCGCACCTTCAATGAATGGCATATTTCAAAACATTGTTCATATATAAGGCGCACCGGATTATAAGGTGCACCTAATGTCAACAAAACAGTCAGGTCAGTCAAACTTTATTAATAGATTACAAACCAGCGTTCCGACAACTCTGTTCACTCCCAAAATGAATAAACAGCTGATTTACTCGTGTTACGTAAATCAAACGTTAGTGCTATCACAATATAGTAACACTCAAAATAGTGCAGAGCAATAACAATATATCAATAACTCAACGTTGCTCAAACTTTAATGTCACACAACACAACACACAAAGTGAACATGTAAAGATCACTTTATGACGTTATTCGTCATTCACGAATCCCTCAAATTTTTCTTCTTCAGTGTCCGAATTAAACAGTGGGCGAATACGGCATCCAAAATGGCCGGCTCCGTCTCGTCGAAGTCATTAATCCTGCTGCTGTCCGGCAGTTCAGTGACAATTCCTGCCTCTCTGAAAGCTCGGACCACAGTTGAGACTGAATCACCCCAGGCATTTACGATTCACTGGCAGAGAGTGGCGTATGTCGTCCGGTGCTGTCTCCGTCTTGGTGAACGTGTGTTCGCCTTCTGTCATTCACTGTTCCCACGCAGTTAGCAGTCTAGCTTTGAATGCCCTGTTGACACCAATATCTAGCGGCTGGAGTTCTTTTGTCAATCCACCTGGAACGACGGCGAGTATTGAATTAAGCGCGTAAGCGTGTCTCTTAATGTGATGTTATGAGCTAGGCTAGGGAATATAACAACTACACTACCCAGCATGCAACGGGAGTGACGAGCATGCGCGGCAGCCCTGAGAAGTGTTGTTGTATGTCGCCAAGACTCGCCATGCCAGCAGTTAGAATGTGGTTATGAGCACGCTATGAGTAAACGTTGAGAACTCAGCCAACACGCCTCGTCTGCATTATTTATAATTAGACAGACAACACACTTAATAGGAGCCATTTTGGGGTCTTTACATAAACACACAAATGGAAATAAAACATACGTATATCCCAGCATGCACCGCACGCTTCTTCTACAGGGGCGGCTGCTTACCGTAGAAGAAGAGCTTCTACGGGGGAAAAAAGATGGTAGCCGTTTACCGTAGTTGCGAGACCTAAACTTTATGAAAATGAAGTTTGTTGTGGCTCAATATTTGTCCATATATAAGGCGCACCGGATTATAAGGCGCACTGTCAGCTTTTGACAAAATAGGAGGTTTTTAGGTGCGCCCTATAGTGCGGAAAATACGGTACGCGATGTGATAAGACACCAATCTGTATAGACCGAAGAACATGAACAATCATTACAGTAGCCACGTGTACATCAGCAAAACGAATTTAATTTGATCATAATTCGGATTAGAATGTTCGTGTGTACATGAAACCTGAAAAAATATCTGATTTATGATGTGAATTTTCATACATCACACCTTAAATTAGAATACTTTGACATGCGCACCATATACCATAATAGGAAAGGCGTGTTAATGTTTGTGCTATGACGCCATCGCTCGCTGCAGGTGCGGAAAAAGCAGTGACTTTTGCTGTAAACAAACATAGCTTTGTGTCACAGTATTTATTTTTTTAACTTCTGTTCACTTCATCCATCCATTTTCTACCGCTTATTCCCTTCGGGGTTGCGGGGGGCGCTGGAGCCTATCTCAGCTACAATCGGGCAGAAGGCGGGGTACACCATGGACAAGTCGCCACCTCATCGCAGGGCCAACACAGATAGACAGACAACATTCACACTCACATTCACACACTAGGGCCAATTTAGTGTTGCCAATCAACTTATCCCCAGGTGCATGTCTTTGGATGGAAACTTCTGTTCACTACTTTTGTTTTATCTCTTTTTGAAATGGAGCTGTTCTTTGCCATTTATGTTGCGATATGTATTGGGTGCCGCGCGACTTCACGTTACAACATTCCGTGTACATCCCTGAGGCTAGCAGTTAGGACTTGGAGTAGCTATAAAGTCCTGAACAAAAAGCTTGTTGAAACAACTGGATCACTCCTTTTATTGATACATCGACACTCAAGAACATACTTTTGTATTTGCTAGTCTCCATTTTAGAGCAACAAACTCTTCAATATGACGCTACTTGTGTACATGTTGAAACGGAGGAGACTGCAACAAGACAGTTGCTTTGTTTCGGGACTAATAAATTTAGTCCCGGCTCCACCACCAAAAATATAGCTGACGTCATTTCGGAAGAAGTCTTTTCATGCGCTCCAATCCGAAATTACTATCGGCATAAACGACCCATCTCGGTCAGAATGAAATTTTGATCCGAACATGTGTGATGGCCAGAATATTCCGAATGCGGTGTTTACATGAAGCATTTTTATTACGGTTAGGCTTTTATTCCTATGGTGTCCATGTGCACATAGCTACTATCTGTAGCCCACATTTCGTTTTTTGTTTGTACACATCTTGCTCAACAGCGTATATATCGTAGTTGTAATAACAGGCATAGTGTGCTGCGTGTATCATGATTGATAATATAGTGACTCACTTGATGGACAGTTGTCTGTTTGGTCCAGCTGGCCGAGGAATTTCTTTCAAGTTGACATTGGGTAAGCACGCCATATATGTCCGCACAGTTAGGCTCCAAGTTCCACATTTATACCCGGAAGTCAGGCCGACCTCATTTTCTAGACTCCTGTCTGCCCCAACGTTTCACTTTCTTAGTGTTCGCTTCTATAACCAAGAGTTCATCCTCTATATTCAGCTTCAAAAAGATAAGGTTGAATCCTTATTTGTTTAAAAATAGTTGTCTTCGTTGTCTGTTACCAAGTCAGCCATGATTACAACACACTCGTGTATGTTTCCGGAACTAGGAACACACATTTGTTGTCGGAAGTGCGCTGCTACGGAAACGGAAATAAATGCGCAGAGGAAAGAAGTTCCGGCAATGCAAAATGACCAAAATACGGTCAATATTGAACATATGACATACTGTTCTAAACAATGCCGTTCCGTAACTTGTAAACCAAGCTGTAGCGACATTGTTATTGTAAGAGCCAACACAGGAACTTTTTTTCTTTTTTTATCTATCATTGTTAGACATCGTCAGTTTGTATATAGAACGTTGAAGGTTACAAAGGTAACTCCCGTTAGCCACATTTTGCAAGCGTTTATCATCTTTAGAATCCTACAAAAAAATAAGAGACATGTCTTATGTTTGAACGAAAGGCAAAATTAAAAAGTGTGTTTTTTTCTTTTAAACGTGCTGAAGTTGATGCACATAGTGAGACCTCTGTGTTCGGAGAGACGAAAACACAGACAGCAAGGTATCGACTTCATTTTCATTTCTTGTTGATTGACATATCGAATATCGGCCCAAGCCTATATAATCCAAAAAACATTTTTTAAAGAGTATTAGTAGTCTTAAATTTAGGTCATTATGGTGTTATGCAATTAGAATTGATATGCATTTGACTACTTTCCTAAAGCATTACTCAAAATATTTTGGTTTAGTTTACATAAAATAATTCAGTTCTATGCACAAACTACAACACATTTCTTCCTCTGCAATAGCATGCTTCCCAAAGCAGTCAAGAGGCGAGTACATGCCTTGAAAAGGCTTCAGGTGCAGTATGCCAACATTGAAGCCAAATTTTATGAGGAGATCCATGAACTGGAGAGGAAGTATGCTGCCCTTTATCTGCCACTTTATGACAAGGTACTCATCACGTCTCTGTGATGGAATGTTTTTTTCCCTATTAACATTGTTGTATATGTGATGTTGATACACATTTTTGGACATGTGTGGTATGTGACTTAGGCTGTGCGAGGCTCTGATCCAGCCTGCTGTCAATGAGGCCTAATCGTTAGCTACTTGTTGTTCTAGTATTCAATGTAGCGCCAACTGTTCTTTTGTCGGTCAAGGCTATTTCCAGACCTAGTGACAAGAAGCTGCCATTCTCAGTTGCACTAATGATTGGCAGCTGAGATTTTGCTGCACCTGTTAGTGCTTTGTGATATGGGCAAAAACGTATATCCCAATAATGGGTAACTTTTCTATTCTGATAACAATTTAGTTAGTTTGGCCAAATAATAAATCTACAAAAGACAACAGACGGGTGTGGGTTGCTGACATTTTATTTGTAATGAAATAGTATAATAAAAAGGATGAATGTTATACTAAAATGTAAAGACATACCTTTTCTGTCGTCATTATTTGTATCAACATTTCAACTTTTCCTCTCTACATTATGCCTTTTTGCTCTTTTTCCATATCTGATGTTTTTCAAGTTTTATTTATAATTTGCTATGGGTCCATTGTAAAAAGTTTTACACGTGGCCCACACTTTGAACCTCACTGGTGTACATATTTCACCAGACAGTGTCTCTAAACTTTGTCTTCAAGTTCTTAGCACTTATGGAAGCGATAGAGGTTGGGTTACTTCAGTGTTTGGTACTTGGAGGAACCACTTAACCCAGAAGTATTTGTAGTAGAGTTTAACCAGAAGTATAGACTAAAGAGCTAGTTGAGATATGAGTGAGGACAAGTTTCCTGAAGTATTAAAAAGAAAGTTAAATCCCTGTGTTGCCGTAAGCTGCTGTTCTTGCATAATTAAAACAAACGTAAACATTATGCACGCTTTCTCCGCTCACACGCCGAATATATGTTAACTTTCGTGATCGCTTGTCTTCTTGATTACTGATTTAAAAATGCTTAAGGTCAAAACATACTCCTGCTTGCTAAATATAACGTTAAAGTCGCAGAATTGGCACCACAGAGCCCTTCTTCGTCTTTTTTTTCTTTTCTTTTTTCTTCATGATAACTAGTTGCGCGGCCCGGTGCGGTCGGCGTCCGAACTTCTTAGAGGGACAAGTGGCGTTCAGCCACGCGAGATTGAACAATAACAGGTGTGTGATGCCCTTAAATGTCCGGGGCTGCAAGCGCACCACACTTTTTTATTTTATTTTTATTTTTTTCCCCCAGAAATGAGGACCCCATGGATTGTAGTGTCATTATAAATCGGATTAATATTTAAAATCAATTAATTGTGCAGCGGTATGTATATACCCGAAATCAATGTCAATGTATCTTCATTTGTAAGATGCTTGTTTGTGCCAGTGTCTGACTTGTCAGTGGGTTTGGACAATGACTCTTTCAGGCTTGTTTGGTGTTTTTCTTTTCATCCCTTTGTGGTTTTGAGCTAACGCTTGTACAGAAATACCTCAACTTTTGAGCACAATTTTTCCCATCACCGAGCTCGTTACTCACAACAGTAATTTCACTCAATAGGCCCTGCTCATTGAAATAAATAAAAAAATAAATACCGGTAATTTGATTGTCCTCCCAAAACACCCCCATTTTATGATGAAAAAGATGTACACACTTATAAATAAGCAATACTGTTTGAAAATTAATACAATAGAATGTACTACAAACCGACAGTAGTTTTATGAAATGGTGTTATATTGTACAGCATTTATCTTGGGGACTGGACTATTACGTGTCTCATTTTGGGCTGCTGCTTTGCCAAGTCTCATTATTATTATTATTATAAGCGACTTTGGGCTAGTTTTTCACGATGGTTGTGTCTTTTGTGAAATCTGACAGCACTCTCCCGTCTCCATCATGTAACAGTATGAACCAGGAAGTGTTTGGTTATGTTGTATACGGCCCTCTTTGAGTGACAGAATTTGCCTGCAACAAATGTCTGGCCAAGACTCAGTGAGCAAAGCTAAAGCTCGCTTGTCCAGTTAGTAGACAGGAGAATGAAAAAAATTTAGCTATATCGGGCAAAACCATTTAGCAGCTTCTCTACATTATCATGGATGAATGTGTGGAATGTTGTTTTGGTGCGGAAGCTGCATTATTTGTAGTGGTGCAGACTCACGGATAGTGCTCCGGTCGCGGCACCTTGGCCAGTCTGCTGCATGGTAGGACATGTTTTAATGGGTTTTTAAAAAAAAAAAACATGTTTTAATTCAGTCGGTGTCATCCTTTGCACTCATAGTTTCAGTGGAGTGCAGGGTTTTGTTGATTTCAGGCTGTGTGCTGTTTTTTTTTATTTGATAGGGATATTGCGCAATAAATTGCACAGAATATAGCTACAAAACAAGCACATTTTCATGTGTCCCCTGTGGACACATGCTTTCTTCAATCGGCAGTGAAAATGCTTATAACTCAAATTATGCTAGCAATTTAAAGCCTTGTAAAAAGCAGAGAGACGACTCAAATGACTCGTAAGTTGAGGTACCACTGTACTTTGTTGTATTTTAACAGTGTCTCTGTATTCTTCATGACATGTTTAATAGAGAAGATTAGATGTGTTTGACAAGTAACGACTTGTTGGTGCCAGGTTTTCCAACTTAACATTTATTCGGTGTGACTTGTTATAGCGCAAACTAAAGTTTAAGTACTCTTCCCGCTTTTCAGCACCAATTGCTCTTTGGGTTTTGTTATTTGAGCTTCCATTGTGCCCTCCATCTCCCTCCGTCTCTGCTATGTTAACGTCTGTGCTCCTGCTGGCATGGTTGTATGAAAACAGCATCATGGTGAAGTTCTTTCAGTTTGTACCGCAAAGCAGTATGGTTGCTGCAGTTACCTTTTTAAACAAGCTAACCACAGCCGACATGATAAAATTACTATACAAACAATATAGGATTACATTTTACGATTACGACAAGACCTATATTGCACAGTACTATTCCGTATGTATGTGCACCTGTTTGTGTGCACCACACAGTCTCGAGATTTTTTTATTTCAGTTGACCTGCTAACAATGATTTTGTGACTTTTTTTAAAAGTTTTGCTTGTGCCTGTTCATATTCACTCCTTTTCAGTTAGTCACAAATTATCATTGTCAATTTTGATTGTCACAGCGTCAAGATTTCGTCACTGGTATAGTGGAACCAACAGAAGAGGAGTGTGAATGGCACAGTGACAAAGATGAGGAAGCCGAGATTTCTGTAAGTAGAGTTGACTTTTTTTTCTCAAGAGGGGTAGGAACTTTTTGGGCATGAATCTTTAATTCAGGTGTAAGACAATGTATTTGTAATTAAAAACACAAGTTTAATTGATTACCATTATGATTTATTAAACTAATAGAAAGTTACGTTGTTCAGTAAAGAAAAAAAGGCGATGGATATAAAAATAAAAATAAAATTGTGTCCATCCTTATACTCACAATAAAAAATATAAACAATGTGTGCAATACAGTACAGGAGGCTCATAGCAGGACCTGCTAATTGTTAAGAGGAAATGTGCTTTCACGTTAGTCTCAGTGTCCAATAATGCCAAAAAAGTCAGATTTGTCAGCCTCTTTTTATGAAAGAGGCAACAGTTTCCGCAAAATGAATTTGTGACAGTCCGTGTGGGCCGCCTCAAATAACTTATGAGAAATACATTTCCGCAACATGTAGCCCCTTAAGAACGACACCTCGATGCCTTTTTTGCAAAAACCACACTTGTGTGATATCCATAAAGAATTAGACCTACAGCAATGCATGTTTTAATGTTTGTCACATTTTGAGTTATTTTCACAATTAGTTTGTTTAAGTGTGGCTTCCTATTCCACTTTTAGTTTTTATTTGTTTTTTTCTTAAATGTTTGGGACCTACTGCCATATTTATGTCTAACTGACAATTTATATCTTTCTGTAGGAGGAAATAAAGGAAAAAATTGCAATTGATGCCACTAAGAAGGAGGATGCTGCACCAGTGGAAGACCCGAAAGGCATCCCAGAATTCTGGCTCACCATATTCAAGAGTGTAGACATGCTTAGCGACATGATCCAAGTAGGTTTCATTGATACTTCACTCCACAAAACTGTACATCGCATCTGTAAACACTGTATAGACCTTACCTAATGTTTTTGTTGTCAGGAACACGACGAGCCCATCCTCAAGCACCTGAGAGATATTAAAGTCAAGTTTTCTGAGCCAGGACAGCCTATGGTAAGTTTTGTATTTTCTAAATTGGAATGAAAGTTACCAATATAATTATAATATTTTGTTTTAGAGTTTTACATTAGAGTTCCACTTTGAGTCCAATGGCTACTTCAACAATGCAGTCCTCACTAAAGTCTACAAGATGAAGAACGAGCCTGACTCTTCAGATCCTTTCTCATTTGAGGGCCCAGAGATTATTGACTGTGAGGGGTAAGACAATGCACTCACCAGCAGACAGGTTTACAATGTGTTTGCAGCAATATATGCACACTCAATTTTGATACATGGCAACAACCGGTTGATTGCACCGTTATTGTAGGCTCAGCTTGTTAAGAAAGAAATCAGAGTTTGGTGTCTGACATTCGAACACTTTGCACTAAATACGCAAGTTTATAAAGGAAGGAATCATTTTAATAAGTAAATAGTATCTCCTCTTCCTTATCTTTCTAGGTGTCAGATAGATTGGCACAAGGGGAAGGATGTGACAGTAAAAACTATAAAGAAAAAACAGAAGCACAAAGGCCGCGGTACTGTCCGTACAGTCACTAAACAAGTTCCCAACGACTCTTTTTTCAACTTCTTCAACCCTGTCAAAGGTGAGTGCGGAGCAGATTTATGTGCATGTTCATCACATATGTATTTGTATTCATTTAAATGCTACACTGCTATATAGTGCAATGGTTGGCTTATTTGTGCAATCTGGTCCCCATGGCTGCCCATTGCTTTAAGCTAAACAGAACAGCAGAGGTCGCCAGATTCTTACTTTTTATTATGTTGCAGCCTAGGTTGAACTTGAGCGCAAATGCTGATACATGCAAATATATCTACTTTATTTTCCAATACACAATTCCCATTATAGTTTGCCAATGTAGATGTGTGCTATACAGTCATTGTTCTCTGGGGTAAAATCTTGAATTCATTTTTTGTTTTAAATATATGTATAAATAGTTCTCCTGGTCTTTGTCATCACTTAAAAGGGTCATAGTACCGGTATGTATTTTTTTTCTACATTTACCACAATTTTGTGTGGTCCACATAACATGTAATGGTAGTTTTTGGTCAACATTTTGCATTGATAATATTTTACATACCGTTTCGAAGCTGCTTTCTCTTTTCAGGATGCGTGGTTTTGTGGGTGGTCTAATTTGCAGACCTCACTTTGACAGTGTTTTCTCCCCACAGCCATATTGTAAATGTTAGTGCTTTCATACGGCATCTACTGTCCGATATTAGTTTGAACTATACACTAATGCAACATGTACAAGCCAGACTGCCCCACAACAAGAGGATAGCAAAAAAAGCGTATTCACTACAGCGTGGACTAAAATGGCAGTCTCGCGCCAAGCACTTCAGGTAAATTTCTGATATGTATGAATATTTTATTTTGGGGCTGAATGGCTCGGATGGTATAGCGGCTGTGCCAGCAACTTGAGGGTTCCATGTTTGACTCCAACTTCCACCCTAATCATTGTTGTGATTAAGGGGGAAAAATGTCCCTAATTGGGCAAATTCCAAACAGTTCTTTTAGTGGAAGGATGAAGGAAGGCAAGATTGCTTTTGAAATATCTCTGCCATGCCTCCACGGTTTTATTTCAGATTTTCACGACCTATCTAGATCCGAAATACCGGCACACAAAAACAAGTACCAATAGGTAAGAAAAGTTGTTTTTGCATAATAAAGGCTCCTTTAAGTAGCAATAAACATGACTGATGCTGACACAATCTATTGTAGATTCTGTAAACATGGATCTATGTTGGAGGGGACCGGTGATATGTGTCTACATTTTAAACACTTCCTTGTGGTCTGGGGTATATATACTTTCTGTGGGGTTAGTCTTGCTCAACAGTCACATTTATAACCCACTTGGTGTCTGAAAGCTGTTAATTTGTGGAGGCTTTCCCTTCAACAGTAATTTACTTCTCAATGTTTTTGGTATTACTTCCTCAAAGTATCCAAATTATCTTTTGAAAATGTACATTTAAATATATATCTTGAAGACTAACGTCAACGCTGTTTTTTCCCCCTGACACTATTGAAAATAAACTTCATAAATAGTATGTAGATTCACCCGGTCACAAAATTAGGTACACCAGTCCACTCAGATTGATGCTGAGTTGATTTTTGTCAAATCAATCTTTTTATGTAGTCGTTCATATTACAAAAAAATGTTTGTCTAATGTCAATGCAACGTGACCTGAATGCGGACTACGTTTGTCCCAATACCAATATTTTGGTAACATACCGGTACCAAAATGTGTTTCGATACTTTTCCAATTAAAGGGGACCACAAACAAATGTCATTATTGGCTTAACAGAAAACCTTACGATACAATAAACATGTCTCCTATTGCACTCAAAAAAAACAATATTAGAAGATTAAAATTAGTTAAACACACTGGGCTTTGCAGTCATATAAAACGTGTGTATATGTATTTATATGACATAACATTTTTATATACTATTATTATTATTATTAAACATACAGTAAGTAATAAGAGGGGTGGGAGTACATAAGTTTTGACTTCTTCTCACTCCTTTTCAGATATGTTTACATTAAATGTTTATTTTCATTTCTTGTTTCTTTTGCTTTTTATTATTACTATTATTATTATTATTATTATTGTTGTTTTTGTTATTCATTCTTGAATGGCTTTTTTGTTGTTGTTTTTTCAAAATTTGTTGTTTTTGTTTTGTCTACATATTCGAAATAAACATGAAAATGAAATGAAATGAAAATATAAAACTTTAAATTGTTCTTTATTACGTATAGGTAAGAATGGAATAGAAAGCGTTATTGACATTGTATTAAATGCTTCATGGTTTGTTTGCCACTCATGGTCTGTGCTTTAAGAGAAAAAATCATAACTAAATATTAAAACAAAGTGCACAGCTAAGACATGTAACAGGTAAAACACATTGCTAAATTCAGTCATTTCACTTGCATTAGTGTATGCTACGTGGGCGTGTTGATTGGCAACAAGCCGAACAGCTGTGTGCGTGTCTATGTATCTGTGTGCCTTTCTATGTGCACAGCAGGGGAACTGGTTAACTACATTACCTTTCAAACTCTGTGCCGGTTTGGATCATTTTTATATAGATGTTTACCTAAGTTTAAATCAAAGATTGTAATACTTTATTGCCACCTTTTGGCGATACAGGTTTTAAAGCAGCGCTTGCACCGCTTGGAGAGTGGCACTTCCGTCACCCTTATCGGTAGTTTTGAAGCCAAAATACCTCCATATTGCGCTTCACGCACCCTTTTAATTAACCAGTAGAGATTCCGTTTTTTGCCGTTCTTCCGCTTCATGCTATTCCTGCTTGTATGCACAGCTGTGCGTGCGTGTATGCTGACACACATCATGCACCCCGATCGGCTCTACGTCACATCTGCTTCGCAGCAGGCGGATGACATAAAAAGTACCGTATTTTTCAAAGGCAGTATAGTATCGTTTTGAATTAATTAGTACCGTGGTACTTTGAGTACTGGTATACTGTACAACCCTAATGCAGACTTGACGGTGCTTACGGAAGTAAATGGCTTCAACATTACTGGCGCATTTGTGGCAATTTCGAGGATTTTGTCCAATCAAAGAACAATTTCTGAACCCAATTATTGCACGTAGAAGATTAAGAAGGCCAAGGACAAGTACTTTCAATAATCAGAAATGCGCTGTTTACGTTGACATGAAAAAATCTGTTACAGGTCGCATATGGTCAAAAAAATCCGAATTGACCTGCAGTGTGAACAATCACTGTATATCGCACATGGGGGTTGTGCGTGTGCCAAGATTAGATGAAAATATTTCATCCTACCTACGGCGTGGCGAAGTTGGTAGAGTGGCCGTGCCAGCAATCGGAGGGTTGCTGGTGCCTAGGGTTCAATCCCCACCTTCTACCATTCTAGTCACGTCCGTTGTGTCTTTGGGCAAGACACTTCACCCTTGCTCCTGATGGGGGCTGGTTAGCGCCTTGCATGGCAGCTCCCGCCAGCAGTGTGTGAATATGTGTGTGAATGTGAAAATACTGTCAAAGCGCTTTGAGTATCTTGAAGGTAGAAAAGCGCTATACAAGTATAACCCATTTATCATTTACCTCTTATTGACCAAGTAGAAGTGTATGTTCACACTGCAGCGTCAATGTCCAATTCAGATATTTTAGTCAAATTTGATCTTTTTATCTAGGTGTTCACAATACAAAAAAAAAGTGATGCAACCTGACCTACATGTAAACATGTCATGAGTGCTGCAGTGTTTACGGAAGTAAACATTGCTTCAATTCTAGTCGCCTCAACCTGGGGCATTTGTGGCAATTTCAAGGATTTTGTGCAATCAAAGTCAACATTTTCTGAACTAAATTATTGTACATGGATCTTTGAGAAGGAAGAGTGCAAGTATTTTGGCTGTGGCAGTTTGCAGGACACTTTACTTCCACGTCTGCTCCGAATAGCGTGTGGGCTAGCAATTTGAGACAAGAGTGGTGAAACATTGAAGTGAGTTCCTAAAATATATTATTTATGTTTTCTGCTCATTTGTAAACAATTTCTTAACAGTCTGTTATGGCAGATAATTCAGACACTTACCGCTTTTTAATGACGTTCTGGTCAGATGAATGCAACCCGGAGCGAAGGAGCGTTCACACTGAAGTCGCATCACATACACATGTTATAGGCCTGTGTTGGATATGAAAAATTCGGAGTTGCACTGTTCACATTGACATGAAAAAATCCAATATAGGTTGCATATGGGCAAAAAAGTCGGAATTGGCCTGAGGCTGAAATGTCACAATGGTGTTGTCTTTCCTGGCGGTGTTTAGGGGGTAATCCAATTTCCCGAAGCTGTAGATGTTCCGTGGTTTTGCCGTTGAGCAACGGTTACTTATCTTGTGGAAATCCAGGGTAATCGTTTTGTGGGCAGCCCTTGTTGTCGCATTGTTTTAAAGATAAACTAAACTGTCCACTGATGGCTAGTCCCGCGCGGCACCCAGTCCATGTATTTGCATCCATTCTTGTCTTCAGTCACGCAAGCTAATGTAGCAAGTGCTTGAATCTTTTTGCTGGCATCTCTGTGCCTGTCGTGTTGTTTTAAAGACAGAACAGTCAACTGATTTCTAGTGTTGCGTAATGCGCAGTCTGATTCTACCCTTGATTAATCTAAAAATTTACAGCCAATTCTTATCAATTGAGGTGGCTGCTACTGACGCAGCCAAATCGCTAACTCGTCAAACCGGATATCTGATCACATCAGTTTATCTTTCACAACCCAACAAAATAGACGGTCGCAAAAACAGTTCACAAATTCACAGAAAACAGGCTAAGTGTTTTAGAACTCTCGTCAATGTTCCACCACTCTCCAACTGCTCGCCTATGCAAATGCCCCTCAAATTGTGAGATCCAAAAATCTTTATCTTTTTCTTTCTTAATCTCCTATGCCAAATAATGACGCAGTTTGTGGCAATGTCAAGAATTTTGTTCAAATGCGTAGGACTGAGAAACTAGAATTGGAGCCCTGTTTATTAAAAACAAAAAAATCTGATTAGGCGTTATACACTACTGCAGTGTGAGCAAAGCATAAGTGACTGTTTGGATTCCAGCTCTTAACTGTGCATAAGTATTCATTCCTTGAGATGCTTTTGACTTTAATGTTTTTTTCCCCACAGCATTACCCGAAGGTGAAATGGTGAGTTAATGAGATTCATGAAATCTCTGAATAGTTTTCTCGGCATGTGTCACACTGGGAGGGTTTTGATTGATTTCTTGTTTTCTAGGACGAAGACTCCGAGATCACCCTCAACACTGACTTTGAAATTGGCCACTTCTTCCGTGAGAGAATAGTTCCCAGAGCAGTGCTGTATTTTACTGGAGAGGCACTGGAAGACGATGACAGTGTGAGTGTAAGCTTCAGGATGTGATGTCTGACGTGTGCTTGATGTGTCATCATGATGGTTTCTTTCTTCATACAGTTTGATGAAGAGCTTGAAGAAGGCGATGAGGTTGGTTCTTTTACTACCAATGTTAAGTCACTTAATGCAGTTCAGTTATATTTATACAGCGCCAATTCACAATAAATTATCTCAAGGCGCTTCTCACATTGAGCAGGTCTAGAACCATGCTCCTCATTAAAGAGAACCAACTGAACCCTACATAAGCAAACACTTTGCCACAGTCTTCCTTCTCGGCCAGTTGGGTTGCGAGAGTAGGAGGTAGAGAGAATAGGAAAGACGTGGTTTACTTCTGGCCCTTCAATCATTCTGAGGTTTCATACAATCATATTGCATATAATTCTACTGTGCCCTCATATTGCAACCAAGCCGCCATATTGTCCAATAAACAATTGGGCATGAGCATTGAACGGACATTGAACATCTCTAGAATTGTTTTTTTTAAGCAAAATCCATAGGCACAACAGTCTTAAGTCATAGTCCCAGGGTGACAACAGTAATGACTCGCTTCCTTATCACCGACATCAGCTTTTCCACCAACGAAAACAAGTAGAAACAGTGAAGGGGCAGTGGTGCTCTTGCTGGCATCTAAATGACCAATGGCAGCAAATGAAGAGGTGACCAGGACATTCCTGAATTAGCCGTGGCTCTAAGCAAAATTGTGGTTTGAGTTTATTTTTCAATAAGGTGAGGGTGTCCACGTCAGGAAGAAGAATCGACAAAAAATTAGCCAAATAGATGAAGGCTTATTTAAAACAAAAAAAATCTTACAACCACAAGTAAATGTTCTGCTACGTTGATAAGGCATCAAGAGCTGCTTAAGGTACAATGGAGCCTGGCCATGTAGTGCTTCGTATGAGGAGAATTTTAAATCAAATTCTAAATTTTATAGGTAGTCCATCAAGTAAAGCTACTACTGTTCTAGTTAAAACTTGCAAAGCAGGATTTGGGACTAACTAGAGGGACTTTTTCTAACATTAAGAGAAGTATTCATAAACTGCTGGTTTGAGGCAGATGCACTGTAAACAGTTGCAGCAATAGTTTATTAGATGCCTCACCATTTCAAGCACTGTTGGACTGATGTGGCTACGTGAAAACGATTGATTTAAGTGTTTGGGATTTCATTAGATGTTTTTGTCATTCCAGTTTTGGAATTTTTCTTGAAGTTTCTTTGAGGTTTTTTTTTTCATTCCAGTTTTGGGATTTTTCCTGGTTTAGACGTCACTATTATGCAGGTTCAACTAATACATGTTCATACACACACCTTTTAAAAACAATATTTATGAATATAATACCAAGAAAATTTCAAAACATGTTTTGGTTAAAAAGTTAACACAAGTAAACTCTATTTTCCTCCTGTAGACAATGTGCCAGCTGTTCTTTGTTTCAAAAATACACTGTAGTTTGAATGAAGACTTTACATTCAAATGAAAGCTTTCCTGACCACTTCATCATGCCCTTGTCTATACATTGTACCTTGTGTGTAAACGATCCCATCACATTAAAATGCTCTTTAGCAGGAATTTGTTATTGTAGCTGTTTTGTATACACTCAACAAACACTGGCATTTTTTGCGGTGGGCTCGGGGTAAATGTTGCATTGTGCAGTTCTACATCTGCTGCTCCAAACAAAAAACAAGTGCTTTTTGTGCATCTCTGTTAAAGAAACGAGAAAACAGCGGAAGTTCCTTGGGGCAAAAGGTCCTCTGTAGGAATAGGGAAACAAATATTTTATTATTGTCTTACCAGTATTTATAGGGGCATGGTCATGGGTTTGTTTGTTTAGGACCTGCTTAAAGTTGTATCACACAGCAAAGTGGCTACCAACACACTACATATATGCAGGAAAAGGACAACACCGCATACAAAAGCAGTTTTTGGAAAAGGTTTTGATTTCACTCACATGTTCAACACCATAGCCAACATATTGCTTTTAAATATTTGTTTTGTGGCGGGCATGCACATCAGCATGTGGCAGCCGTGTTAACGGCAAGGAAGACAGATACATTTTGTACAGCTAACTTTGTGTCAAATATAGACATTTATTTGTTAAATATTTTCTCTTCAACCATTAAGTCGTTGGTGGTGGTCTTGTTTCTTGCTTTAAAAATGTTTTAATTTGGAACTGGTGACATAGCAAATTTTGACCAGTGACATTAAATCACTTGATTACAGTTGCACAACCAAACTTTATACTTATTTGTATAATTTATTTTGTCTGTCAGGAGCAAGATGGTGAAGGTGATGACTACAGTGACGACGACGATGACGACGACGAGGAAGACTTTGACCCTCGGGTCTGTATGAATATATAATCTGATCATAATAAGCAATAATTATAGAGAGGGCTAAATGTCCTGAATAAGTGGAGTATTTTGACTTTGGAACAATTTAAATTGGTTGAGAAATGTGAGTGTTGCTCATTCTGTATTACACTAAAATCATACATTGGAATTGCAATTCTATTTCCCATATGTCACCTGAATTCAAAATCATGGAATTGTAATTTGGGAGACATTATCAGTTCAGTTCAGAATTCTGCATTCATTTGTGAATTCATCTCACTCGCCATGACAGATAATGATAAAGTGTTGTGTGTTGGCATGGACTGGGTGGCAAAATGTGTGTATCTGCTGTTTTTAGACCCAAGCACTGTTGGTGTGTTTAAGTTGGCAATAGTTTAATACGAGCATCAAACTCTGTGCCTCTATCAGGAAGTAACATTACTTAAGTCGTTTCTTGCACAGTATCACTCCAGTATCGTTCAAGCACTTGTTGCAGGTTGCTGAGTCTGCGTTAACTTAGCACCGCTTTTTTTCCCGTCTGGCTACCATTGACAGTAGCATCGGTGCCATTATGGATGAGTTTCTGTAGTTAACCATACGTAGGGCTGGTCAATTAATGAAATGTTAGTTTTGATTATGAAAATATAATAATCAAAATGAAATTAATAATGGGCCATGCAATGTGCATGCAAATTCTGGAGCTTGTGACCGTGAAACAGGTGTAGCGAATGAGTGAAAAAAAGAGCAGGTCTACTAGACGTTTGGGATGTCACCATAGTTGCTACTTTTTCTTTTTTGACACAATGCTGGTAAGCCTAATCAATGAACTCTGCAAAAAAGTAGAGCATATGATTTCCGTGTTAATGTGACCGCAGACGGAGTCGCATAATTGGCCAATAAAACGGAATCCGCTGTTAACGCAGAATATCAGGGAACTTGAAATAAATGTGAGTGATATGTTGTCATTGTGAGGAGAAATTTGTTTGGGAAAATATGTCCGGTAGCACTCATTTATCAGTGAAACACTCCCTCAGCCTCGTGTTGAACTAAACAAAGTCGAGGCAGTTACTTGAAACAGTGACTAAACTAATGAAGCTAAAGCTACTAGCAACAACAATCCATACACCCACAACACATCTCATCTGCCTGGGTTGTTGTGAACGACCCCATCGATGTTACAATAATGTACAAAGAGCACTCGCAACTTGAGAGGCTCTCTTTTAACAGCCTCAAGAGAGTTTCCTTTTTACCGACGAGCGCGGTGCACCACATTCGGTCTCAGCACCAACAAAATAAAGGTACTTTGCACAAGCATAATGTACTTAAAGCAATGTTATGCTTGACCTAAAATACTATTTTATTAAACATTTTATTAACTTATTTTACACAAAAGCACACACTAAAATGGTGGTAAAATAACTGTAAAAGGTAAACAAACAAACTTAAAAAAACAACAAAAAACATTAAAATGGGAAGAACTTTTAAGTTTTTATATTGCTATTTAAATGTATTGTAATTACTATTTTATTTGTACTTGTGGTTTATTTGTTACTATTTTATATACAGCTTTTTTAAAACAATATTAATTTGGGTTTTGGTGGTACCAAAAATACTTACGGTTGAATAATCGTGTAATTAATCGTGATTACAATATCAATCAAAATGAATATTTTTTTGCCATAATGGTCCAGCCCTATCCCTACTTGTTACGCCCTTGCTGATAAACACATTCAAATGTGACTGTCTGTGAAAGTACCTTCTCATTACAATTCTTTACAGTAGATGACAGTGAAACTTTGCTTTAACACACTTCATATGCACCTGGTCTGCCAGAAAATAAGACTTAGCAGGATGGATCAGTGTTGTCACTGTTTCACTCTATTAGGCAAGGGATTCAGACTCCTCTTTTTCCAAAAAAGCGTGTAGTGACAAATAAAGGCCAAGAGATTTTAATGTTAACGCCTTATCACAATATTGCACGTTGATTAATACATTCTAGGCGTGTCACGCAAAATTGAGAGTGACCGGCTGCAACAAACACATCGTCAAAGCAATTTTCCTTCTGACAGAAGTGCTAGCTGGCATGGCATAGCAAAATTTCAACATCAGAAATAATAAAGTGCTGCTAAGCAATTTCTACGCAAATTTTTTGTCACACCGAGAATTTTGACAAGTGGTGAGTCACACTTACCCATTATCTCGTTAGTGTGGCATAGGAACCTATAGAATGTTTTGCTTCAAATACTAGCAGAATACCCCATTTAAACTTATTTCAAAGCGAATGTTATAAAATAGCAAAGGAAAAACCAGAAGTTTAGCCACCTGTAACCTTCAAACAAAGTGAAAGGTTATGTATGGAGGAAGAACAAAACATGCAAGAGATAGCAGGAGAAGACAAACTACTAACCGCTAAACTAGCTGGAACGTAAAGAAGCAGAAGTGCTTAGTACACTTCACGAAAAATTCAGTGCAGAGTAACAAGCTATTAACAGAAAATTAGCAAGTAAATTATTAAGAGCTAGTCGAGAATAATACAAATCACAAAACAAGGAGTCTGATTGTAAACATCCGGAAACTGGCATATTTGGAGACCAAATTAACTACTGATGTAATAATGGTAGTACACCCATTCAAATGCAACTAATTTGTATTTCCTGTATATTTTATTATCGTAATTGGCTTGTAACCTTACATATCAAAGTTAAATAAAACTAACAAATAATAAAAATAAAATATACTTGTCAGAAAAATGTTCTATATTATAAAATCACCACCAAAAGCAATAAAATAAGTTCTGTCTCTGTTAGGAAGGGGTTGGGGGACCCTCAAATATACCCATCAAAACGTTAAAGGGGAAGTTTGCAACCCTTATGCAGATGGCTAGAGGGCGCCAACTTTCCAATGTATTTTACACAGTATATCCCACCATCTCACTGCTTATTGTACGTAATTACATCATTACATAACACATGCATTAGCTTTAGGTGTTGTTTGCTAATAATAGCAATTTGGATAGCTGTCATTGAATGTATTTTCTATCATAACAAGACTGACTAAAATCCTGCATGTTGACCAGACCGGGTGAGTGACTGCCGTAAACACCAAAATATTTTATTACATAAACTTTGTAATTGTGAAAAATATAGACAAATGTGTTCTGTTAAACCACTAATGGTAACATAAGCTCGCCAGTGGTGTTTGCTTTGAAAACTGTTAGTGTGAAGAAGTTGCAAACAGCACCTTTTTAAAAAAAAATGGGTAAGTAGTTATTGTGGCAAATTATCACAGTTATCATTATCGCATGATTGTTGAATCTGGTCAAAAAAATACTTTACACATACTAAAATCTTTTTACCAATTTGTTTTTTTTTTTAAAGCACCGTATTTTTCGGACTAAGTCGCAGTTTTTTGCGACTTATACTCAGGAGCGACTTATGTGTGAAATTATTAACACATTACAGTAAAATATAAAATAATAATATTTAGCTAATTCACGTAAGAGACTAGACGTATAAGATTTCATGGGATTTAGCGATTAGGAGTGACAAGATTGTTTGGTAAACGTATAGCATGTTCTATACATTTTCGGCCGGTGCGACTTATACTCCGAAAAATACGGTAGATACACTATACTTTCTTGGCTGAACAAATGAAATATTTTTCTAGCTTCATCAGCCATATTTATATGTTTATTTTCTATTTACATTTTTGAAAGTTTTAGAATGTTGGGTGATCAATTCGTTTCACTTCCGGTTCATGTGATGTCACGGGATTTCACTTCCTGTTGAACGTACCCGTTTCAAAGCGACACTGGCGTTTATATTAATGTTCAATGTGAATGTATCTTAGTTGTTGAGACAATAGTAAGTAAGTAAGTAAATATTATTTACAAAGCGCTTTTCACAGAAAATCACAAAGCGCTGTACAAAGCATAGGTGAAGTAAAACAACAATTCAATTTAAAACAGGGGCAACATCATAAAAAGGATACACAGTGGATTAAAAATGATAGTTAAAAGGTGCATTAACTAAAAGCTTTACTAAAAAGAAGTTTTCAAATACAATACAATAATACAAATGTCATACCCAATCTAACTTGTATAACACCCAATCTAAACTTGTATAACACATTATTGTATGACATTTGTTAATGGGGAAAAACAATTTCTCTTTTTTCATGTTAGCATTTAAGATAGCTAGCTAGTTAACGCTAGTCTGTCCGTAATTTAAAAAATTTGGGGTTATCAGTCATGGTTTTTCAATCATTTTAATTTAACCATCGGAAGTATCATTACCGTTTATGTGCAGGTAGCACAAACACTCGCAGCTGCTGAAACCAATGCAATGAGTGACAGCTCTTCCTTCAAGCTTGCAAGCACGCATGCACATGGTGATTTATCGGAGCTGGCAAGTTTAAAGTTCTATTAATCAACTTTTTGAAAATATCGGCGCAGGTCTTTATAACTATAGAGATGTATGTGTAAATATATTAGGGCTGTAAAACTCATGCGATAAATAAAAAAAAGTTCATTGATCAAGAACACACAATCATGCATTTTATTTTAACCGTTCAAGCTCCTTTACGTTAACCGCTATACGGTCAGTGATCAGATCATGCATCAGTACAATGAGTGAGGAGACTCCAACTGGTGAGCCCGCTGGCAAATTTCACTCCAAAATACAGCCTGAAAGAACTAGATTAAACTGTTACAAATGTGGGAAAATGGATGAAATGCATTCAAGTAAAACATTTCTGAATGACATTCTGACAATAAAATTGCATTTGTGTACAAGTATTATGCAAAAAAACAACACTTTTTTCACCTTTTGGTACCTGTTGTTGTTAATTTGGGATCTGCAGAAGTCCCATAAATTAGAAATTAAACCATGGAGGCATGGCGGATATATTTATAAAAAAACTTTACTTCATTCCTTTATACTTCTTCCAAACGAGCCGTTTGGAATTTGCCCCAAGGGTGACACCAGTGAACATAGAGATGTACTCAAAAGTGTTTTGCGCGAGTCCACCATTTTAGTCAATAAGCTCCTTTTTTTTTCTGTCCTCTTGCTGTGGGGCAGACTTGCTCGTACATGCACATGCGTCCTCCGCTGTTACCATTTCTAATACAAAGTAGCATATAGTTCTAACGTGTAGACTCAACGTGGAAGCGTTAAAAACTACAACATGGATGTCGGGGAGAAGACGCAGTTGAAGTGGAGGCTCATAAATAAGACAGCCCACAAAATGGCGCATCTTGAAGAGACGGTCAGAAAGCGGGTAGCAGATGGTCTGTAAAACAATGTGCAGAATTCTGACCAAATAACCACCAGTATGTTATGTAGACCACAAGGAAGCATTTTAAATGTATAAAGCATAATATGACCCCTCCAAGCACATTTTAATTATGCAAGCGAGTCACCTGTGATTAAACCAAATTACAATTAATTTCATTGAAAAAAATCGACAACCCAGTATGTATTCCCCCCCCCCCCCCAAGTTTTCGGATGTGTACAATCTGAATACTTGCTTTGTAAATAAACTAAATTAGAATTCTTAAGTATCATGTGTCATTATCAAGTATCATAAACATGTTACACACTGAGCGAAAGCAGGAGCAGGCATGTTAATAAGCATCTAAAAAGTTAGCTGCTAAGTTAGTTTGGAACACCAAGAAATAAGTGCTTAGTGGATTATAATTAAAGAAGTGTAGGTTGAAGCGTGTTACAACAGAAAGTTATTAACAGGAAATTAACAAATATATTATCCTCTCTCTAGACTTGTATTCTTCTAACAACTGGTGTGTCAACATTGTTGGTCGGTACACATGTAAAAGGTCAGATTGATCTATAAATTGGTGGTGCCAACACCAAAGGTAGTATCAGTTTATAAACAATACTGGGATATTTTTTATATTTTTATTTTCTCCAAAACATTTTGTTCCATCCATCCTTCTTCTTCTGCTTCTCTGAGGTCGGGTAGCAGTAGAGAAGCCCAGACTTCCCTTTCCCCAGCTACCTCGTCCAGCTCCTTCCGGGGGATCTCGAGGGGGACTTCCCTGTGGCCTACCGGGCGTCTGGGGGGCATCCTGACCAGATGCCCAAACCACCTAATCTGGCTCTTGATATGGAGGAGCAGCGGCTTTACTTTGAGCTCCTCCAAAAATGGCAGAGCTTCTCACCCTCTAAGGGAGAGCCCCGCCACCCGACGGAGAAAGCCGCCTGTACCCGTGATCTTGTCCTTTCCGTCATAAGGATGGGAATGTAGATCGACCAGTAAATTGAGCGCTTTGCCTTCCAGCTAAGCTCCTGCTTTACTGCAACGGATCGATACAGGGTCTGCATTACTGCAGACGCCGCACAGATCCGCTTGTCGATCTCATGATCCACTCTTCCCTAAGATCTCCTCCACAACCCGGAGATGGCACTCCACCTCTTTCTGGGTGAGAAACTTGGACTTGGACTTGGAGGTGCTGATTATCATCCAAGTCGTTAAACATTCGGCTGCGAACCGATCCCGTGAGACCTGAAGATCCTGGCCAGATGAAGCCATCAGGACCACATCTGCAAAAAGCAGAAACTTAATCCTGCAGCCACTAAACTGGATCTCCTTAACACCCTCACCAGCTAGAAATTCTGTTCATAAAAGTTGAAAACAGAATCAGTGACAAAGGGCAGCCCTGACGGAGTCCAACCCTCTCTGGTCAACTGATCCGACTTACTTCTGTCAATGCGGACTAAGCTCTAACACTGATCATACAGGGAGCGGACAGTGGGATACCCCATACTCTCTAAGCACTCCCCACAGGACTTCCCAAGGGACACGGTCGAATGCCTTCTCCAAGTCCACAAAGCACATGTAGACTGGTTGGGCAAACTCCCATTCACCTTCAAGTAACTTGCCGAAAGTAAGAGCTGGTCCACAGTTCCACAACCAGGAGAGAAAACCAAACTGCTCCTCCTGGATCCGAGGGTCGACTATCGGGCGTAGCCTTTTCTCTAGTACACCTGAATAGATCTTACCAAGAAGGCTGAGGAGTGTGATCCCACGATAGTTGGAACACACCCTTGGGTTCCCCTTCTTAAATAGAGGATCCACCAATCTGAAACCTGCCAATCCAGAGGTACGGTTCTCGATGTCCACGCAATGTTGCAGCCCCCACAGCGTCCAGAGCCTTGAGGAACTCTGGCTGGAACTCATCCACCCCCGGGGCATTGCCACCGAGGAGCTTCTTAATTACCTCGGCGACCTCAGCCCCAGTAATAGGAGAGCCCACCACAGATTCCCCAGGAACTACTTCCTCACAGGAAGACGTGTAGGTGGGATTTAGGAGGTCTTTTAAGTATTTCCTCCACCAATCCACAACATCCTGAGTCGAGGTCAGCAGCACACCATCCCCACCATACACAGTGTTGACGGTGCACTGCTTCCCCCTCCAAATGCATTTTTGCATTTGTTAATATTTACAAAATCTGATAATTCAGAAGGACTTTGAAGGGGGAAAAAACAAAGGCTTTAAATGAATACTAGATGGTAGTTTTTGCTTTTGTTGGTATTGTGTATTATTGACTTTGTTTTGATCAAACATAAATTGTATGTTTAAAAAAAAAAGTTAAATAAGGAACTACTTACAATAGTTTGCTGATATTGTTAAACCGGCAATAGCACTCACCATAATGGTATTGGACGATTTCTTTCATGTCAGATGGGACTCGTCAGCATAAAACCTGATGAAAACATCCTTACAAAATGCGCTTTAAAGCATATTGCTGAGCAGTAGGGACAAATGGTCTCACATTTTTAGGGACTGACAGCGCGCAACTCGCAAAAAGATAAAATGCGTCATAACAAAGACATTTTGTTGTGCTTTTCATTTGTTTTTTGCAAAGTTTTTGTAGTCATTACCAATTTTGCAAATTGAGCATAATAGCAAGTCGCCACCACACATTGCTGTTAAGTGGGAAACATACAAGAAATAAAAAGCCATAAACTTTCCAATCAGATTTCTTAGTTTTATGCTCCGGCTATCCTCTTATGCCTGCTCGGTTTATGCTTAATGCCTCTTCTATCTCTTATGCAAATGAGAACTGATTCCAATCGTCTCATGGTAGTTACGAGTTTGTCCTTGCTTCTATTGCCAAAGTGTCCTTGTGAATTGCCTCCATAATTATGTATCTCTGTCCTTTTGTAAAAGAAATATGAATGATGGTGTGACTTGTCAAACACGTGCATGACATTGTCTTTCCTCCCACTTACAGGCGTAATCAATCATTCTCACCCCATGCATTTCTAGGTAAGGGAGAACTAAGGGATACCCTCATAATCCATTCTGTACCCCCTTGATGATTCTTCCCCCTTACTCTTACTCTTTCTTTGCCTTGCACTGGGCTTCTTTTTGGAGTCGGGTGTTTTGGCGGTTCTCAACTCACATCCTGGGTTTCCCCTCCATGACTCGTGCTAACGTTTCGTCCCTCTCCCCCTGCGCTGCACCAAACCGAGCCGCATTTCCTGTTCGCCGCTTCTCGCTGTTGGTTGGTTTTCTCTCCATGTCTGACTTTTTGCCTTTGTGTCTTACCTTCTCGCACGCAGAAAGGACAGCCCCACCCTGCCGAATGCAAGCAGCAGTAGCCACGACGACCAGTGGACATGGAAAACCTGCTGTCCAGTCAGTCGTCCTTTCTTCTACGAACTCTCATTTGAACGCAATAGGATGCACCCCAAACTGCGTTTTTTATTATGTGCATGACTTTTTTTTTTTCTGTGATCACCCTTGTTGCCCCTTCTTGAACCTCCAAGTAGAGGTGACCAGGCCACACAGTTTGCTGTCTTTGGAAAGGTGGAGTTAGTGCATTACTGCCAGGAACCTCAGCACGTCATAGGAATAACAACAAAATCCAAACTTTAGTTGCCATGGAAACAAATCTGTTACTCAGGGTTTTTTCACATCAACACAATAATTGACTTGACCAGGAAAGTGACTGATGGGAGTTAGTTTGTATCACTTTAATTTACACGTGTTGTCATTCTCATGCCATGCTGGTCATGTATTTATTCTGGTGTGAAATCCGATGCATTCGTGGAAGTCTCACGGCCTCTCGGGGGGAGGGAACTGTCACGTTCTGGTTTTGAACCGTTAAGGGATGCTCTTCAACACTTTTAATGGCGCTTAAACAAGCATTTAACGAGCACTTGAATGGACAAAAATGTCACACGGAAGCTTTTTCAGCGTCCTCCAAATGTCCTGACTTTCCTGGTTATGTTGAATATTTCGCCGCATCGATGACTGATGTACACTAACTGTACGAACCTTGACCCTTTAGCTGTGATGTCACTTATCTGGATGTGACAGCTGGCAGCTTGTTTGGATCTCGACAAAGCCAAATTGATTGTTTGCCAATACTGCTCACATGTTCAAACATGTTTGTTATTGTGTGTTTAATTGAAAACACATTGCCAATGCGTTTTGTACCACCATTTTTAGATTTTGCGTTTGGTCGTAACGCCGACATTAGGAGGTCAGCTAAGTAGTGAACTAACCGACCCGCTTTCCTCATACTATGTTCTTTACTATCTGGTTGCAAGGATCTGAGCCATGTGTGGGATCCTGTAATGTACCACATGGCGTCCTGTGCTAGCAATGGCCTTACCGGTTTATTCACAATTAACTTGGGTAATTCTCTTCAATTTGTACAGATTTAAAATATTCTATTAAAGTTGTGCACCATTAAAATGTGTGTGTGTGAATATTCTTATTAAAGAGGGTGTAGGGATGATATGAAATAATTACATACTACTATAGTGGACAAAATAATGCCTGTTGCTCTAAATTTGTATGATCAATCACACAAAGTGTAATGGTGTTTTGTTTTTTTGTGTGTGTGATGTGACACTTCTGCAGATTTGGCTGATTGTTTTCCCTTCATGCTCAGTGCCTGTTCTTCCAGACCAAACTCCTCCAGGCTTTTCTTTTATGCAACTGGAACAGTAACCCTTCCACAGTTTGAAGCAGATTAGTTTAAAATGGCTTGATTCAGTTGGTAACATGTACACAACCACTAGCTTTTCAGTCTTCGGCTGAGTTGAAGCATATACCAGTTTGGACTGGTCACCAGTCAATCACATATTGGCAAATATTCCCTTGTGGACAATTTTAAAATTAGGTTTTGGGTACAGCGTGTTGACCAAGGAATCATGGGCTTCCTCACTAACAGCCAAGGCGACTTGAGGTGGGAAGAATTTGCAGCTCTGCCAAGCATCATGCAAGCTCACCAGAATTTCAGGAATGTTGTCCTGCAGATAGAGAGGGAGTTTGTCCAGTCCACTGAGAGACCTTTGTGATGCATGATGGGAGAGCTCGAGATCTGTGAAGAAGGGCCATATCCTAGCAACAAAGCTTTTGTGATCGTATACAGCTGCTTTATCACATTTACATAGCCCTTAATCACAAATGTCTCAAAGGGCTGCACAAGCCACAATGTCATCATCGGCTCAGATCCCACATCAGGACAACAAAAAAAAAGTCGAGAAACCTTGGAAGGGGCCGCAGATGTGGGGAACCGGTGCAAAGGATGAGAGTACAGTACATAGTGAGGCAAGCAGGGATCATCTTGTATGTAGACATGTCACCAACTGATGCAAAAAGGAGTGGTCCAGCCTGGGTCCTGACTTTGAACAGCTAGTGCCTCCGTGGAAACTGATCCTGATAACCTCTCCACGCACGGGCGGGGGGTGCAGAGCAGAAAAGATAGATGGCAGATCAACTGGTCTAATAAAGGGCCTATTTAAAGGCTGCTAGAGTATATACATGAGTTTTAAGATGGGACTTAAATGCTTCTACTGAGGTAGCATCTCTAACTGTTACCGGTAGGGCATTCCATAGTACTGGAGAAAACGCTCAACAAAAACGCCCGCAGTCTTTTTTTGGGCTTTGGGAATCACTAATGAGCCGGAGTACTTTAAACACAGATTTCTTGCCGGAACATATGGTACAATACAATCAGCAAGATAGGATGGAGCTAGACTGTTGTATTTTATACGTAAGTAGTAAAACCTTAAAGTCGCATCTTAAGTTCACAGGAAGCCAGTGCAGGCCTGTGTTTGATCATATTACGCCCGGTGAGCCAGTATAGGCGTAATATGATCAAACTTTCTTGTTAAAATGCAGCCGCATTTTCTACCAACTGTAATCTTTTAATGCTAGACATAGGGAGACCCAAAAATAATATGTTACAGTAATCGAGACGAGACGTAACGAGCGCATGAATAGTGATCTCAGCGTCGCTAGTGGACAAAATGGGACAAATTTTAGCAATATTACGGAGATGAAAGAAGGCTGTTTTAGTAACACTCTTAAAGGCCTACTGAAATGATTGTTTTTTATTTAAACGGGAATAGCAGATCCATTCTATGTGTCATACTTGATCATTTCGCGATATTGCCATATTTTTGCTGAAAGGATTTAGTATAGAACAACGACGATAAAGTTCGCAACTTTTGGTCGCTGATAAAAAAAAAAGCCTTGCCTATACCGAAAGTAGCGTGACGTCACAGGAGGAAGGCTTCCTCACAATTCCCTGTTGTTTACAATGGAGCAAGAGAGATTCGGACCGAGAAAGCGACGATTAATTTGAGCGAGGATGAAAGATTTGTGGATGAGGAACGTTAGAGTGAAGGACTAGAGTGTAGTGCAGTGTGTATCTTTTTTCGCTCTGACCGTAACTTAGGTACAAGGGTTCATTGGATTCCACACTTTCTCCTTTTTCTATTGTGGATCACGGATTTGTATTTTAAACCACCTCGGATACTATATCCTCTTCAAAATGAGAGTCGAGAACGCGAAATGGACATTCACAGTGACTTTTATCTCCACGACAATACATCGGTGAAGCTCTTTAGCTACAGAGCTAACGTGATAGCATCGTGCTTAACTGCATATAGAAACAAAATAAATAAATCCCTGATTGGAAGGATAGACAGAAGATCAACAATACTATTAAACCATGAACATGTAAATACACGGTTAATAATTTCCAGCTTGGCGAAGCTTAATTGAAGCTAACTTATCTACGGAGCGGCGGCGGGCGTTGTAGCTTTCGACGACACTCCGGCCGCCATCAGAGTCGGCAAGAAACATATATTTCCCCAAAGTTACGTACGTGACATGCACATACCGACACGCACGTACGGGCAAGCGATCAAATGTTTGGAAGCCAAAGCTGTACTCACGGTAGCGCGTCTGCTATCCACAGTGTTGGGACTAACGCGTTACTGTAACACCGTTAGTTTCGGCGGTAACTAGTAATCTAACGCGTTATTTTTTTATATTCAGTAACTCAGTTACCGTTACTACATGATGCGTTACTGCGTTATTTTACGTTATTTTTTATGTAGTATCGGCTAGAAACAGATCCGCTGCGGTGTCATTCTTCTAAATCTTCCTCTGTCACAAGCCAGAGAGAAGAAAAGAGGCGTGTGTGTGTGTGTCTGGGTGTGGGTGTGGGAAGGGGAGGCACACACGTGATCCGCGGTTTGATATATAAAACAAAACAAAAATGTTGTTCGCATGCACGTTCAGTCCACACACAGCGTGGTCATGGCGAGCGGAGTAACGGAGGAGCTTGAACGCCCCGCGCCATTTAATCGGTGTGTTTATAGGTGCAGACTCCGTTGTGCAAAACGAGGGTTTTAAACACATGCTGAACGTGCTTGAGCCACGTTACGACATCCCGTCGCGCACCCACTTCAGCGATAAGATTGTGCCAGATCTTTATGAGCAGGAGAAGAAAAAAGTTGTGGATGAACTATCCCGAGCATCATCTGTTGCGCTCACGACAGACTGGTGCACGTCCAGGGAAGCTATGTGAAGATAAGCGCTCACTTCATCACAGCAGATGAGCAGACACGCCCCCTCTACGAGAGTCACATTGCGCAGGTACTGACACAAGCAGTGGAGGAATGGAAGATAAAGATATCCCAGTCACAAGTGATAATGCCAAAAATCTAATAATTGCAGTGAATGAGGCAGGACTGGGACCACAGGTAGGTGCTTTGCACATGTAGGGAATTTGGCATCACAGAAGGGAATCTCAGTCAATAGGATGGATCAGGAAGGAGGTTTCCTAGCACAACAGCTGCTCATGTGCTTAAGACAAAGCAAGAAATGCTAAAACTGCCTACTCGTAAAGCTCATACATGATGTCCCAACGAAGTGGAACTCCACTTATGATATGTTGCAGCAGCAGGCAGCTATATACTCTGCATTGACCCACAAGACCCTGAAGGCAAATGTCAAAGACATCATCAACCTAGTGATGGGATCGGCAGTTCTTTTGACTGTACTGAATCACTAGAATCAGTTCCTTAAATTGATTCGTTCAAAAAATTCGTTCACCCCCCCCCCCACAAACAGTACTACGCCACACTGTGGCCGCAGTTCAGTACGTGTACCGAATCACTTCTGCAGCAGCAGTACAGTTTAATTGCAAATCAGCATTATTATAATGATGATGATAGCTACTAAACAACAACAACAACAGTTGCAGTAGAATGGATAATAATAATAATATGAATCAGAATTTATCCCCAAGGAGAAATTTATTTTTGTTACAATAACTGTGTAAATAATAGCCTATGTATGTGTACATACATTAGTTATTATTTTTATTTTAAATCTTCTCAAAACAGCCTGCCCTACACGTTACCCTCCGCACCTCCCCCTCGCGTCGCTGCTGCTCAGCCTGCACGGATTTTCTTTAAAGGCCTACTGAAATATTTTTTTTTTATTTAAACGGGGATAGCAGATCTATTCTATGTGTCATACTTGATCATTTCGCGATATTGCCATATTTTTGCTGAAAGGATTTAGTATAGAACAACGACGATAAAGATTGCAACTTTTGGTATCTGATAAAAAAAAAAGGCTTGCCCCTACCGGAAGTAGCGTGACGTAGTCTGTTGAACATATACGCAAAGTTCCCTATTGTTTACAATGATGGCCGCATGAAGTGAGAGAGATTCGGACCGAGAAAGCGACAATTTCCCCATTAATTTGAGCGAGGATGAAAGATTTGTGGATGAGTAAAGTGCAAGTGAAGGACTAGTGGGGAGTTGAAGCTATTCAGATAGGGAAGATGCTGTGAGAGCCGGGGGTGACCCGATATTCAGCTGGGAATGACTACAACAGTAAATAAACACAAGACATATATATACTCTATTAGCCACAACACAACCAGGCTTATATTTAATATGACACAAATTAATCCTGCATAAAAACACCTGCGTGTTTGTTACGCTAGCTCCTAGCTCCTCTGCTAGCTCCCAGCTCCATAGAACACGCCAATACAATTCAAACACCTGATCAACACACACAATCACACAGCCCAAAAGACCGTTCACCTAACCCAAGGTTCATAAAGCTTATATATTTTTAAAAAGTTACGTACATACGCAAAAAAAAGTTGCGCACATACGGTCAAGCGATCAAATGTTTAGAAGCCAAAGCTGCATACTCACAGTAGCACGTCTGCGTCTTTGTCATCCAAATCAAAGTAATCCTGGTAAGAGTCTGTGTTGTCCCAGTTCTCTACAGGCGTCTGTGTATCGAAGTCAAAAGTCCTCCTGGTTAGAGTCTCTGTTATCCGAGTTCTTCCATCTTGACTGCATCTTCCGGGAATGTAAACAAAGAAGCGCCGGCTGTGTACTGTTGTGGCTGACTACGTTCGAAAAATACGTCCATTTCGCACCGACAACTTTCTTCTTTGCTTGCTCAGCTTCCTTCTCCATAATGCAATGAACATGATTGAAACAGATTCACGAACACAGATGTCCAGAATACTGTGGAATTATGAAATGAAAACAGAGCTTTTTCGTATTGGCTTCAATGTGGAAGGCATACCCGTGTTCGCCGGTCTACGTCACGCGCATACGTCATCCTCAGAGGCGTTTCGAACCGGAAGTTTAGCGGCAAATTTAAAATGTCACTTTATAAGTTAACCCGGCCGTATTGGCATGTGTTATAATGTTAAGATTTCATCATTGATATATAAACTATCAGACTGCGTGGTCGGTAGTAGTGGGTTTCAGTAGGCCTTTAACTTTATGTGTTGAGATAATGGGGACGTGTGTTTGTTTTCATGTGGCTTGAGTCAACATTAGCCGTTAGCTTGGAGAATGAATGGAGAACGGATGCCAATGGCATGAAACATATCCCCGCGACGGGGGGAGAATCACTCGCGGCATTGGGGCAAGCAGAGCAGAGAGCGAGAGCGTTGTCGTTCACTGAGTGATTCATGTCGTTAATCCGCGGTGAACGAATCGTTCGCTCAGTCCCTCCCCCCGCCCTCTCATTGGCTGCGTCGTTCGCCGACGTCGAGGGTTCAGTGAGTCACAGAATGCGCCAGTTCCACTCATACCGGCATGGTCGCGGCGGAGCTCAACTGAACTGAGAAAGGAACGAATCAGTTCATGAAGTGATTCGGTTCAGTACGTTCACTCAAAAGATTCGTTCTTTCGAACGAATCGTTCGCGAACGACACAACACTACAACCTGTCTGATGATGATGTGAGAGTGGCAGAGGAGGTCCTCCAGGTGCTTAAACCCCTCAAAAGTGTTACATCTCTACTGAGCACTGAAACTTCACCATCTGTGTCAATGATCCTGCCACTGAAAACAAGGATTCTACAATCCATGGCTCCAAGTGTGGAAGACAGCAGTATCACTCCAGATGTCAGGCTTTATTTCACTATCTATGTTTCAAGGAAGATGATGTGCCTTCTTATGTTGCACTTTAACTTGTTTTTTTATTAATGGTCATTGGTCCAAGTTTAAAGAAAGGAGAAATGCCTTTTTATGTTGCACTGTTTTTCATTAATTATGTTAAAATGAAAATAAAAATGCATGTCAAGTTGATCAACAGATTGTATTATTCTCCAGTGCAATAACAGTACTGAAATGAAGGCTAAAAGGGCATTAATGGGAGCTTTAAAAAAAAAAGAAGTAACTAAATAGTTACTTTTCACAGTAACGCATTACTTTTTGATGTAAGTAACTGAGTTAGTAACTGAGTTACTTTTGAAATTAAGTAACTAGTAATTGTAACTAGTTACTGGTTTTCAGTAACTAACCCAACACTGGCTATCCGGCTCAAACACAACACAACCTCCTGGTTGTGTTGCTGTAGTCCGCCGCTAATACACCGATCGCACCTACAACTTTCTTCTTTGCAGTCTCCATTGTCCATTAAACAAATTGCAAAAGATTCACCAACACAGATGTCCAAAATACTGTGGAATTTTTCGATGAAAACAGAGCAGTTTGTATGGTGACACGTTGGGTCCGAATACTTCCGTTGCCGTCGTGACGTCACGCGCATACGTCATCATACATAGACGTTTTCAAGCGGAAGTTTCCCGGGAAATTTAAAATTGCACTTTATACGTTAACCCGGCCGTATTGGCATGTGTTGCAATGTTAAGATTTCATCATTGATATATAAACTATCAGACTGCGTGGTCGGTAGTAGTGGGTTTCAGTAGGCCTTTAAAGTATGACTCAAATGAGAAAGTTGGGTCGAAGATAATACCGAGTTTTGTTGTGAAAACGATGGGCAACAAGGTGGTTTAGTAGGACCGATAATCAGCATTTCCGTTTTCTTAGCGTTAAGATGCAAAAAGTTAGTGGACATCCATTGTTTCATTTCATTTAGACACGCCTCCAGGTGACTACAGTCTGGCATGTTGGTCAGCTTTCACAGAATAACATTACAAAACATCTCTGACAAAGCATGACCGTAATGTAAGACATTTTTATTTTGTTAATGTCAGGGTTTCCCCTAAATTGCCAAAATACCTGTGGCGTGGTTAGGGGTCTGGTCGATATGACATCACATGATTTGCTATGACGCATATATTCTTTAAAAAGGCAAAACAATGTGAGTATACATTTAAAACAAATCTGTTAAGTATATACATTTTTTTTTAACTTATTTTGTTCTATTTTTAAATTGTTGCTGCTTACTGTACAATGTACTTTTTTGAGGTTTTATTTTTTTAAAGATTTTCTCCAATCCTTTTAGTCACTTTTTCTTTAATAAAAACGATGGGCAACAAATCTAGCATCTATTTCTGGTGTTATTGGAGACTGTACTCGTGTTTAGAGACTCCGTTTAGATTCTGTCGCGCCATGTCTGTGACGAAAAGCGAGCCGCATAGAGCCTGACGTCACACTTGCTTCGCGTTGCTGGGAGCCTTTCTCTCATTAAAAGCTGCGAATGTCATCTTAAATTGTGAAGATCGCTGTCCGCGGGTATATCTCGAATATATTAAAGTACGTCCACAGCGCAGACGACCCCCGTGTGTGTAGCTTACGTTATCGCAACATCGGTTTCGGGAGCACTGTTCGGTGATTAAAGTACGTCTTTTTTACGGCCAAATTTCCAGCACATCATTAGTCAATAGTGTGCAAATGATAAACTATAGAGATAGGCTTCAGCACCCCCGCGACCCCGTAAGGGACAAGCGGTAGAAAGTGGATGGACGGATATAGCCATTCATACTGTAACTACCTGATGGTGCTAATGTGTATGTTAAAGTGTTATGATGGTCATTTTTCTCATGGTCTGTGAACACACCGTGTCTGCCGAGAATGAACAAGTCTTTGTCTTGAAGTGAAGCACGGAGGCAGACATGCGTGCACGGAGGAAATACTTGTTGGAATTGGGATCATATGTTATCATAAAATTGGCAATAAAAGCTAAAAAAAAAAAGTGTTTGTTTTCCTCTGGCACTACAATACATTATATTACTTTATTTTTTTAGGTATGGCGACTAATATGAAGTCTAAATTAAGGAGAAACCATAAACGTAGTTAAACCGGATGTATAGCATAGCGCTTTTATTTTGAAGCAGGAAAGGTGTGTGATTGGTTTAAGAAAGTGTCTTGACGTCGGTTTGCAATAAAAACAAAGTCTCCTTTCGATATCCTTCTGACCGCCTTTCATTTAGACTTAGACTTAGACTTAGACAAACTGTAATGATCCACGAGGGAATTTGTTCCACACAGTAGCTCAGTTACAAAGGATGGAAAGTGTAAGGATGGAAAGGATAGTGAAGTGAAGTGTGAAGTGAATTACATTTATATAGCGCTTTTTCTCAAGTGACTCAAAGCGCTTTACATTGTGAAACCCAATATCTAAGTTACATTTTAAACCAGTGTGGGTGGCACTGGGAGCAGGTGGGTAAAGTGTCTTGCCCAAGGACACAACGGCAGTGACTAGGATGGCGGAAGCGGGGATCGAACCTGCAACCCTCAAGTTGCTGGCACGGCCGCTCTGCCAACCGAGCTATACCGTCCCGCAGGTATAATGCAGGTATAAAATAGAGTAAAAAATGTACCGTAGTAACAATATAAAATATTACATATATGTAATTTTTACATATTATATATACAGTATATAATATATTATATGTTACGTTGTTATATTGTAATGTACATAATTACCATGTACCATGTTGAGCTTTTATGTCATCTGACATACTAAAGCAGTCACAGTAACAATGTAAATGTTATGTTATCACCGCACCTTAACAATAATCTGAACACGGAAGTGAAGCACCACCCACCTCTAGAACGACACGCGCAGCAGGCGTCTGCTGCCGAGATGCCGTCTCCTCTCACAACGAAAAATAGTCATTTCTTGTCGGGAGAACAACTTGCCGTGGCTTTAAACCTCATATTTCCATAAGGTAGACTTTCTTTTGTCCATTTCTGCTCGCTAGTGGCTCATCATCACCTACTCAGTGGCCTTGTGGTTAGAGTGTCCGCCCTGAGATCGGTAGGTTGTGAGTTTAAACCCCAAAGACTATAAAAATGGCACCCTTTACTTCCCTGCTTGGCACTCAGCATCAAGGGTTAGATTTGGGGGTTAAATCACCAAAAATGATTCCCGGGCGCGGCCATTGCTGCTGCCCACTGCTCCCCTCACCTCCCAGGGGGTGAACAAGGCAATGGGTCAAATGCAGAGGACAAATTTCACCACACCTAGTGTGTGTGACAATCATTGGTACTTTAACTTGAACTTTTAACTTAAGTGAACTGCAGCCAAGTTCCCCCACGCTACGGCACGGCTCGAGGGTCAAAAAGGAAGAGTTTGCGTTAATCGCCTGTTAAAAAAAATGAGTGTCGTTATTGAAATGTATAGTTAAGGCGTTAACTTTGACAGCTCTTGTGAAAGCAGAAGTATAAGAACTACTTGAAGAGTGTATGTTGGAAGAAAGTTGGTGTCCACAGACGTATGACAAAGACCAAAAAACATGTTCAATTAACCTTCTAATGGTCTCTTCCTCCTCCAACAGAAGTCTCTTCATCAAGCAGCTGCAGTCACACACTCAGCTCTGAAGGTGATGTCGGTAGCAGAGAGCTGGTGATGTGTGGACTCCTTTGTGGCTCGGCAGTGAGGGAATAAACGTTGCTTTATGTCGCTGACATGGTGTTGGTCTTCACAAGGTCATGATCACCTCAACACACACATGCTAGAACACTGCCATGCTTTTATTTTGAAGCTTCACTAGCACAGGAAGCCACCGCCTGCACGATTTGCGAAGAATAAACTAGACAAGAGGCATGTCGCTTAAATAGTTTTTTTCTGATATCGGACATCCCAAAGATGGTCTTCTGACAAGTTGTTTTACCAATAGGGAGGCACAGAACTTATTGGTATGCAGGATGGTTGTTTACCAGCCAACTACACAACAACAACAACCCTATTGTGTGCACGCCCTGCAGAGACGTTAATATGGAGAATATTAATTAGAGCACCAGTGATTCCTCATTGACTGACGACATCAACTGTATGATCTTCGGAAATGTTTAAAATGCTCTTTGCAGAAAGATTGAAGGGTTTGTGCTTGATGCTGTGACAAATTGTATACTTCAAAGATTAATAATTTAATTATTAATTAAATAACTTAATAACTTCAAAGATCATTTGCAGAACATTAATGCAAGAACGGACATCCAATTTTCAATATTCAATTAATAAATGTGATTTTAGCCTGCGAGAAGTTGTACACACTAACAACAAAAAATACATTAGGAATTTTTAATAACTGAATAAAGCTTGCAGTGTTTTGATAGTAAAATGAGTACGTTATTTTAGTCAGATTACAGATTCATCACAGCAGTCATAGTGATACAATTTAAACAAACACAGTTACTTGTTTTTAATTTTAACTTTATTCTCACAATCTTTTAATCCTTTTGTTAGAAAAGAGTTTTCTGTCACAAAATTTAGACTTTTTTCTTTTTATAGTTTGACTAAATTTCATTTCAATATATTATAGTATTATGACAACTTATTACAATATTGCTATATATCAGGTGATTGTGTATTGTATTGATCAACAATCAGATTATTATTCGAGTGATATTCCTGCTTCTTTTTGGACAAACGAAATGTTTATTTTTTAAATATTCTCTAAACTATGTTTGTTTATAATGTCATTATACAAATGACAATATTGTATTTAAGGATATATTATTTTTTCTTCTTTGAATTGTGTAAATGAAGAGTAATTTTGTCTTTTTGTGTCCGAAAATGTAATTAAACAAAATATAATAACTTAATTTCTATAAAACTGTGGAGGTGTTTATTATAATAATGAAGTTTTAAAATTATAACATGTTTTTTTGTAATATTGTATAATTTTGTTGTGATATTACGTTATTTTTACAAAACTATTTATTGTATTCGGGGCGTTTTATTCTTCCAATACAATACCAATCATGGAGCCTTGGGGAACTGGCCATTACAGTTATTCATCCGAGACGATATCAGCACAAATCCCACAAACTTTCATCATTTTGTAGTGTGGAATGTTAGAAAAGGTTTGATCAAGTGAAATTAGTCAAACTGAGAATAAGTCCAGGTATGAAGAACATTGACCTATATATTACTAACCGTCGAGAAGGACGTATGCTGTCTTTAAGTTAAAGTAGAGTAGTATTGTTTTTTGCAACACCGAGTGGTCACAATAATTTATTAAGTCAGGCAAATAATGCAGACACGTTTGTTACTGATATGAATGCTTTCTAATACACGTCTGCCTTGAAGACTTTGTATCGAGAAGTAATATGCCACTATAATTATTGGAAACTTGTTTATATTGACAAATGTCGTGTTTTAGACTGAATTGTTCCATTAGGAACACTTATATTGTATGTCTAGCTTGTGTGCTATCACGCACTTAGCTGTTGTGTAGCTGCCACCTCCCAGGAGCCTAGAGCCATGTTTATCTTTTGTAATTGACTTCGCTATAACGCATGACCTGTCAACCGGGTCAGACTTTGTATATTGGTTTTCCTATGTTCTGTGTTCATTTCCGGTTTTGTGCTCTTAATTTATTTTCTACTTCCTGTGTGTGTCATCCTTCAGTGACTTTATCACTGCTTCAGTGTGGCCTTCTACTCACCTGCCTCGGATTAGTGATCAGAAAACTCACCTGCTTCTGATCACTAATGTATAAGCCAGTCTCATGCCTTAGTCACGGCTGGATCATTGCTTGTGTATTGTTGCTTTATTTATCATGCGTTGCTTTGTGTGCACTCCCCTGCTGCACTATATTTTAGTATTTACTGTGTCTGCATCTTGGGGTAGCACAGCTTCATCCATGTGAAATTATTGTTTTTTTTTTCTTGTAATATTACACCTTTAATTTAAAAAAAAAATAATAGATAAACAGATAATATCAAAATGTTCAGACATTTTTGTCATTACATTTTGACTTCATTGCCTTCCAGAAAATATAGGATTGTTGAACCTCTGCTAAATTGAACCTATGCAAAGTTGAACCTCTGCAAAGGCCATATTGATAAAAAAAAATTAAAAAAAATAGTTTTTACAAAAAGTGAACACTCCCTTGACAAATATATGAGTTATTAATACCTTTTATGTGGCCATGATACGTCTTGTCTTGTAGCCGTAGGTTAGGCACGAGGCCTAAAGTTGTCAAGTGTCAAATCCTTCCCATGGCCTCGCTTCCATCGTGGATTACCTTCAATAATATGAAAATAGTCCACGTTGATCACATGAGCTTCTCTGAGGCTTTGCAGACACTTCATTGTATGACAGGCGGACAGACAGCAGACCTGCATTGCTGCCATTCTTGCAGGAAGTGAGTGGAACATGCAGGACGAGTCACATTGTGCTCCTGAGGAAGAAGTCTGCCTAATTGGGAAGGAACATTATTTGATGTCACCAATACGCCCAAAATAGTCCACTTGGAAATATATATATTTGACTTTATGGATTGTGTTTGTTGAGCAATATCAGATGTTGAGAAAGATATTTCGATAACCAAACAGGATGTGTTTGATGACACGACTGATGCATGACAAGCATTTCTTACTGATAATTGTTCCTTTGGCAACGCTATGTTTGACACTCAGCAACCATTTGTTCTTTTTCCCACGCTGCTGAATGCCAACACACACACACACACACTAACACAAACACACACACGGCTTATCAGAACAATGCTTCAAATAGCTGCTAGTCTCATCATGAGGGCATGTCACCGAAGAGCAAAGGCACAGTTATTACTTTGCATTCGGTTTCCAAGTGCGCGTGTGTGTGTGTGTGTGTGTGTGTGTGTGTGTGTGTGTGTGTGTGTGTGGGTGTATGTAGTAAACGTGTTACAATGCAGCTGTTACCTGCGGCCTCTGCAGCATGCTCCTCCACACTGCTGCCTGTTGTTCAGTGGTGTGCCGTCAGGGCCAGCAAGGCCTTCTCTGCTGGCCTAACATAACCAGAAATCATGATCGTAGTCAAAGATAAAAGTAATTTTTTAATTTACTTTCCCTAAATATCTCAAATTAATCATATTCTCTTCATGTCATATTATGCTCCTTACAGTGCTGTTTTTTTTTAGGTTAGAGTTTTGTATGTCTATGCACTGTAAGTGAACGGGCACATACAGTTGATAGATAATTGCGATAGCCAATCAGATCACGAGTTGTTGTCAGTAAGGCCTTCTAGCTGGCCTCACGTTGGAAGTGACATTTACGCGTCCTGTGATTGGATACTCACTGGTTTGAGCCGCGGCGGTGCTATGCAGATCAGCAGAGCCGTTAGCGGACACATACAGTTGATAGACAGTTGGGATAGCCAATCAGATCACAAGTTGTTGACAGTAGCCTATCTATAGGATGTTAACAAGACCGTGATTGGATACTCACGTGTCATTCCAAAGTGAGTATCCAATCACAAGTTGCAATTTAGCAGGAAGCGGGAAGTGTTGCGCCATAGCCAGACCAGAATGGCAGAGAAGGAGAACAAAACGTTGATTAGGTGGCAGATATATATTTGCAAGGCCATTTTCAAGAAGGATATTTAAAGAGAAACTACATCTTGTGAGACGATGTCGGCCAAACACCGGAAGCTGGCTCAGTTGTTCCAGCGATGAAATGGGGAAATTCCCGCCATTTCCACTCGAATCAACCGACTACGAGGGGTACCACTAGCTTATACGGCGTCGAATGGGTGCTACAAATTGTGAGTTCAAATATTTTATTTCTTAATTTGTTCACGTTTAATATGTTTTTTGCGATTTTAATTTTGACAATACCACATAAGACATGTTTTAATTGCTGATGCAGGTTTATTGATTTTTAAATGCGCCCGAAAATAACCCGTTTTGTACACTGTTGATGTGATTCAATGCTCAGTAGTGCGTAAATGTGTTCCTGTATAGTATTTTCTCCAGCAATGATGGTATTTTGAGAGGTAATCATTGAAGTCGGACATCACTGACGGCCTGGGTGGGAAATGCACGGCCCGCCACTGATACTGTTGAAGCAGATATGTTTCAACAAAAATGCTGTATCAGCATTATAATGAGCAGAAAGTCCGGTGAGCAAACAGGTAGCTGCACTCTGCACATACTGTAACTCCCAGCATTCATTGTTCTAATACAGGGGTGTCCAAAGTGCGGCCCGCAATTGTTTACCGGCCCACCACACATTCTACAAAAATTGCAAAATTGATAATATTGCAAAAATTTAAAAAAACATTTAAAAAAAAGTGGAATGAGGTGAAATCTAACAAGGAAAAGTTGCAATGTTGACACAAAGCTGCCATGCAGGCTGTTTTTTTTCTTTTGTCTTTGTTTAGTTTTCTTTTTTTTGCCATTGCTAAAAAAAAAAAAAGGCTAAAAATCTATGTTACAATGAATTATTACTTAAAAAATACCACTTTGAAATGTTTTATGTGGAAAAAATATTGCATATATTGTGTGGTTGCCATAAAAAAACATCAAAGTTTTATTTGACAAAAGAGCATAATACAAACAAAATAATAGTTCAAACGTAAAATCGACAGATATATCTGAAGTTGATCTCGTAATTTAAGTGTTAAAAGTAAAAAAAAAAAAACTAATAAAAATTTATCACTTTATGAGTGGGGGACCTTTTGGATCCCAAATATATTTAGTAGGATTTTATTTAACATTTCACTGTGATTACTCAAAAATATTAAATAATTAAAATCAAATAGTGTCCTGCATTATTGATATTTTAGGGCTCTAATTACTAAATACTGCATATTTCAGTTTTACTATAAAAAAACAAAGTTGTCTTTGACAGAAAAGGCATAAAACTTTTTTTTTTATTTTTTTTACTTAATATCAACCTGAAGTTGATATAGAGATTTACTGTAAGCGTTAAATAAAAATATTAATAATTTGACTTATTTTTTACATTTTAATGACTGAGACCCTTTATGGTCCCCGGGAGCCCTAAAGGTTAAAAAAAAAAAAATCCATATATTTTATTAAGGTTTGAAAATAAAACAATTCAAAATGGCCCCCGCATGCTTGAATTTTTCCGTGTACGGCCCTCGGTGGAAAAAGTTTGGACACCCCTGTTCTAATATGTGCACATCCAGAGGTCTTGGTCCAAGTCCATTTGGTGCGTCTTTTTTCTCGAGCTAGTTTTATTCACCGTCGACTTGCTAGGATGTCCCAGCTTGGCCTCTGTCGTTAGCCTTACCCAGGAGGCACCACCAGGACTCTGTTAATAGTAATAAACATGTTAATGTAATACTACTAACATTTATATACACATTTTTGCACTTGTACAACAAATTAGTAAAGTTAAAAGTTCCTTTAAGGCAGGCCTGGGCAATTATTTTGACTCGGGGGGCCAAATTTAGAGAAAAAAATGTGTCTGGGGGCCAGACACGTATTAGTGTTCCTATTTTTAGGAACACTAATACAAAACCTCACAATAATGTCTGATTGAATGCTAAAAACTTTATGACAGACCGCCTTAAAAAACGGAATGGAATTTTAAATTGTTTTACTGAATGAGACACCCAGAATGTACATGAAAATAAAGAATGTAGGATTTACAATATTAACTATGAACGATAAAACACTGAAAATTGACAACATATGAATGTCACACCCCCTCTCCATCGACATATTTTACAATCAAGTGAAATGCAACAAAAACAGCTAAATATGAACGGTAAAAAAAACCACCTACAATCTGATATTTCCGATACATCACTAAGCTTTAGAACTTAAAACTAAAACTACTAAAACTAAAAATCTCCTTCCACGTCTGTCCCTGACACCAGCATTTCAGGCTGGCCACTCTGGAAACACTCTGTGGAAACGCTCCCCACCCACACTGCTTGGTGTCTTGTCTGAGCTGCTGTGACTTAGATTACCATAGTAACTAATTAGATTACCATAGTAACTATAGTATATCATGCAAAAGCGCAGATTCCAACCATTGAACTACTTTGCATAGTTCAAGACTTAAGGTCATTTGAAAACATCACTGCACATCATAATGGCAGCTACAGTTTCCATCTTAAAGATCTAAAATAATTATTTGTGAATGTCCAGCGGCCCAGATTGAAAAGCCTAACGGGCCGCATGTGGCCCCCGGGCCTTAATTTGCCCAGGTCTGGTCTAAGGTCATTAAAGGCTTTACGTTTTCAATTATTTTTTTAGTCAGAACTTTTCTTCCAGAATCTGAACAAACAGAAATCTGTAACAGAAATGTTCCATTTTATTGTATGTAGTGTACATGTACATGTATATAGTCATACAATCAGACAACGTTCACTTATATTTAGGTCTTAATTTGGATTGTGCTTTTACAGTAGGAAAGGGATTCATACGGCCCCATTCCTGGGTGGATCTTGCATGAGAGGAAGGTGGGGGTTAATTATTTTGCAACGCAGGCTGCTGAAAATGATGGAAAGTGCCACTCTACATAGCAACTGACACTGTGGTCAAAGTTGGAATTGCCGCAAAACCCATTTTAAGATATTCAACACTAAAGTGGATAGTGCACAGTTTTTATGTGTCAGGTAAACTGTGACAAATGGGGCCCATATTAATCCCCTTCCAACTGTACATACAGTACAGACCTTTATTTTCATAACTATTTACATTGTAGATTGTCACTGAAGGCATCAAAACTATGAATGAACACATGTGGAGTTATGTACTTAACAAAAAAAGGTGAAATAACTCAAAACATGTTTTATATCCTAGTTTCTTCAAAATAGCCCCCCTTTGCTCTGATTACTGCTTTGCACACTCATGGCATTCTCTCGATGAGCTTCAAGAGGTAGTCACCTGAAATGGTTTTCACTTCACAGGTGTGCTTATGTGTTATTTGGGATCTACTGTGAATACTTTTTGTGACATTTTGTGTTTGTTTGTGTGCTGTGAGTTATTATTCTAATGTAAAATGTGTATGTAAATAGTGTGTCCTAGAATAGTAAGAGTATGTCAATCACTGCTCTGACACGGTGATACCCGTAAGAGTCATCTTTAACGCTAATAAAAGGAAACTGCTAAATAAAGCTGTTTGTTTTGCATGTTGTGACTGAAAATAAACCATGAAACGTCTTCATGTCCCAACATGACAACGAAGAACTTGATGTTGTGTCACACCTTGTGTGTGTGTGTGTGTGTGTGTGTGTGTGTTCTTGTATTTATACCCTTCTTGGGACATCAACATATGAGGACCGGTGAACAAGTTAGGACATAAATCATGGTCCCAATACGGAAAACAATTGCATCTAATAGATAATATCTCATTAGCACCCCTGGTGGTGAAATCTATCAAAATTAGGGTGGTTCCAAAAAGAAGGGATTTTTCAAATTGACTGTGTGTCGATTTTAAAGGGGCTCCCCCTCTGGTCAACATATGAAATAACAAGTGTGTGTAAGAAATTGAAATCCGCCCACTATGGCCAAAATGTAATACAAAAAAAACATGTACATCATTTACTTGAAGTAAATAATGAAGATTAAAAACCAATTACAAACAAAAAAGATCCCAAAAAATAAATGTACTAAAAGCAGTCTATTTCTCACACTGTGTCGACTTTTTTCTTATAAAATTGGTAACAATTTCTCATATTCTTTCTGTTTCTGTATTATTGCAATATTTTCTCGTAAAATCATTACATTTTTAATGTAAAATTATTACTTTTTAATGCAAAATGGTGACATTTGTCGTATAAAATTCTGACTTTCATCACAATATTGTCAATTTTCTTGTTGTTCTTGTAAAATAGTGACATTTTTGGCAGATATGACAAATTTGACTTTTGTCATAATTTTGCCAAGTAAAATTCCGATTATTATTATAATATTGCCAAAATGTTAAAGTTTTCTTATAAAATTGTGACTTTTGTCGAGTAAAATTACGACTCTTTTCATACAATTGCCAAAATTTAAAGCGTTTTCTTGTAAAATTGCGACTGATATTGAGTAAAATTCTAACTTTTATCGTAACATTGCACAAATGTTCAGTTTTTCTGTAAAATTTTGACTTGCGTTGAGTAAAATGACAACTTTTACTATAATACTGCCAAAATTCTAATTTTTTGTAGTGAAATTTCAACGCATTTTTCACAACAAGCTTTTTTATATTGGCATAGTATTTATATATTATTAATGATGTAAATACAAATCTTTATATATCCAGAAAGGGTGGTCCGAAAGAGGTAGGCATTTTTCTCCGGTCTCAAGAAGGTAACAAATACCAGAATGTGTGTGTGTGTGTGTGGCTGCAAAACTAATGAGTAAAGAAAGCGATGTGTTTACCCTTTTGTCTTATAATGTCATGACTACAATCCTCCGCATGTCCCGGGGGCTTTAGTTTAGTCTACGCAGAGGCAGAGCTGATGTTAAATCAAGGCCAGCAGAAGAAGAACACACCTCCTTAATGCACAAGAACGTCTGAAGAAACAGTTGTTCATTCCCGCAGGCCCGAGGAACACAAGCAGTGACACATTTTGCCTTTATGACTGCTGCTATTCAGCAGTCCCACAATGCGGTTTGTGTGCTACTGTTACTATTTACCTACAACAAATAATGTCACCATATCAGTTTGGTCAAATACGCAACCGCCTCATCTTAGTATAAGTGAATCAAATGCATACTTTTCATAAACACAGGTTTTTTTTAGAATGAAAAAGACACAAGCCCGTGTTAAAATACCAATAAAACATACTTTTTAGAGGTGTCCAGATCTGACACTGATATCAGTCTGATACCAGGAAAAGAGAAATATCAGATTATATCGACTTGCTTCTAAAATCTTTGATTTAAGTGCTCCAAGCAGCCAGTTAACATATACATGTCCTCCAACAAGCACACAACACAACTCGACAATGCAATAGATAGTTAAAAATGTGTGGCAGCAGTGTTTATGGATCTAACTAAAGCATTTGACACTATTAATCACAATATTTTAATCAAAAAACTAGAACGATATGGCATCAGAGGGTTAGTCTTAAACTGGATAAGTAGTTATCTAACAAACAGGAAACAATACGTGAAGCTAGGCGAACACACGTCTATAACGCTAAATATATCCTGTGGTGTACCTCAGGGATCAATACTAGGACCTAAATTATTCAATCTCTATATAAATGACATCTGTAAAGTTACAAAAGATTTAAAGTTAGTATTATTTGCGGATGATACAACAGAGTTTTGCTCAGGAGAGAACACACAGAAGCTAATACAAATAATAACAGAAGAAATTAACAAATTAAAAAGATGGTTTGACAAAAACAGACTATCTTTGAATCTCAGTAAAACTAAGATAATGCTATTTGGTAACAGTAGAAGAGAAAGTCAAACACAAATACAAATAGACGGAGTAAAAATTGAAAGAGTAAATGAAACTAAATTTCTAGGTATAATGATTGATGATAAATTGAACTGGAAATCTCATGTAAAAAATATACAACATAAAGTAGCAAGAAACACGTCAATAATTATTAAAGCAAAACATGTTCTAGACCAAAAATC